>NC_080394.1:35124679-35389302 GCF_028751815.1 Salvia miltiorrhiza | reverse complement strand
TTTTCACTATAATGAGATCTTTTCGAGAGTCACGGGCTTCTGTTTGTTGCACTGAGATTATATACAAATCCAAAATTCGTTTAATTGTTTATAGAAAAGGATGCGGGAGTATATCTATCATGCATGGTTTAGATTATGTTGTTATCTTTTTAGGGGAATATTAGTTTCTTTTCTAACTGAGCCTAGGAAGTCTAATTTAAATATCGTAGTCTGCTTTTTACCGTTAGAAAAAGTGGTTTATTTTTATATTAATAATTTGTTGTCGTATTTGATTGACTTGGTAGTAAATATATTAAACTGTACATAAATAATCCAACAGAATTGATATTATTTATTTTATTATATGAAAATGGTAAATGACTGTTTATTTTTAGAAGGGTTTTAAATTGAGGTGACTTACTTAATTATAAAAAGAGACATACATCTTATTATTTTTTAAATGTTTAATTTTCGAGTAAAAGAGCTAAGTCCAAAATGTAAGTACTATGGTAACTATTAACATGGATTAGTCCGATATGCACAAATTAAAGAACATTTTGTTCGTGTTTTAGCCATACAAAAATAGGAGATAAGTTTTTACCTAAAAAAGAGAAAAAAAAAGTTGGAAATACTGTAAAAGAATTCACCTTTAACACGCGCAAGCACATATATATACCATGAGCAATTGATTGTGTTTTTGATTGACAGATCTTGATTTTTTGATCCATTAGTCCATTGGTTAGTTAGTCATACTATCATGATGTCACTTATGATTTCTTACTTGACCTTAAAAATAGAAATCGATTAGTTAAATGCATGTACTTGCTCTTCTAGAAACTATCTTATCCACAAGCTCTATTAACTTTTTTTTTTTTTTTTTTTATAAGGAAAGTAAATATTATAGAACGAAAAGGCACCAGTAGTACCAAGAAGATTACAACATCATCGGGGATTCATCATTCGACATCCACCTATGAATCCCAACTCCATCATTAATAAAACCAAAAATTCTACCCCAACTCCACACTCTAGCTTTGATTTCTCCAAGCAAGTTTGCACTCTCCCATCTTTTGTTCTCAAATCTACTCTCATTACGCATTTTCCAAATAAGCAAAGTAGTACAACACCATAGAGCCATCAAGAGCTTCTTATTTCTTTTCCGGCCACTCAAACTAGTAAAGAACTGAAAGTGCGAGGGTACGTCATATGGCTGCGCCATGCTAACTCCGAGCCATTGAAAGATTGCTTCCCATACCTTTGATGTCTTTGGACAGTGGATCAACACGTGGTTCGTGGATTCCTGCCGATGAAAACAGGCGTTACATCCCACCTCGACTTCACACAACATCACATTTCTTCTCAAGAGATTGTCACACATCGGAATTCTGTTCTTCAAAATTCTCCATGCAGTAAGCTTGACTTTGTTTGGAATAGGAATCTTCCACACCTTCGTACTCATATCAGTTTCCTCCACCGCCTCCGTAGTCTCATTTGCTTGATCTTTAATAGCTTCATAAGCGGACTTGGTTGTAAAGCCTCTCCCATTGTCGCCATTCCATGTCCATCCATCCTTGTTACCTGCACACAGATTAGTACCAGAAACAAGGCTAAGCAGCTCCGAAACTCCTTCCCTCTCTCTCTCAAACAACTCTCTTCTCCACCTTAAATCCCAACACCATCCAGTATCAGTCCATTCCCCAACTTCACAGATTGCAGCTTCTTTATTCGCACTCAACTGAAAAAGTCTAGGAAAAGTAAACTTCAATGGCTTTTGACCAACCCACCACTGAGTCCAGAATTTAAAGGTCTTCCCATCCCCCACCTTTGGCTTCAAATTTTGAACAAACCAAAAATTGCTCGCCCCTCCCGCCGCCGAAACGATCTTCGGCCACCACCCATCTCTAAATCTACCTTTCCCCGCGTTTTCCAGACCTGTCTCTCCCCACTCAACCTCACCATAAATGGACCTAACAATTTTTGCCCAAAGCATGTCCCTTCCAGTAAGGTACCGCCACAACCATTTAACGACTAGTGCCTGATTAAACCACTCAATATTTTTAAGCCCCAAGCCTCCTTCATCTTTTGAAGCACAAAGCACCTTCCACTTCTCCCAAGCAATCGCACTTTTAGTAGCACCCCCTCCCCACAGAAAATTACCAAGTAAAGCATTTAGAGAACTCACAATTGATTTTGGTAAATAGGTAAAAGAGAGCTGGTAAATCGGAATGGATTGAAGCACAGCCTTCACCAAGGTCACACGGCCCGCGAGAGAAAACTTCCCATTTTTCCACGAATCGATTTTCTTTCTCACCTTCTCAACCAAGTATTTCCAATCAGCAACCTTTTTGCCCTTGCTGCCCACTTTAATACCAAGGTAATTGAAAGGTAAGGAGCCCACATCACAGCCCAAAACAGCCGCCATCCTCTCGATCTTATCCTCTTCGACCCCAACTCCGAAGAGACAGCATTTTTTGAAATTCACTGCAAGCCCTGATAGTAGCTGGAACACTCTGAGAATCCTTTTAACTGCCACTGCGTTTCTTTCATCATCCTCCATCAAGAAGACCGTGTCATCGGCATATTGGAGGTGCGAAATTGAAATGTCATCATTTCCTACCTTTACCGGCTTAATCAGCTCCTTCTCAACAGCTCTCGTGATCAAAGAGTGGAGCCCCTCCGCTGCAATAAGAAAGAGAAACGGGGAAAGCGGATCCCCCTGCCGTAATCCTCTTTCTAAACACACCTCGCCAGATGGAGATCCATTCACCAAAATATTCGTCGTCGCCGAGGAGATACAACCTCGGATCCATTTCCTCCATAATGGCTCAAAATCCATTCTTTCAAGCATTAAATCCAAGAAATCCCACTCGACGGAGTCATAGGCTTTCGCAAAATCCACCTTGAAGATAATCCTCCCCTTTCTCTTCTTAGCAGCCTTCGCGATTGCTTCATTTAGAACCACCACCCCATCTAGGATGTACCGGCCGCCAATGAAGGCACTCTGATTATCCGAAATAACTGAATCCATGACCTGTTTCATCCTATTCGTCAAAACCTTCGCAATGACTTTGTAGAGGCTACAAATAAGTGAAATAGGCCTAAACTCCTCAAGTGAGCAGGCTCCTTCTTTTTTAGGAATGAGAACGATGAATGAAGAATTACATCCCCGAGGGATTTTGCCATTGGAGTGAAAATCAGTCATCACCTTTAAAAAATCTTTCTTGATAATCTCCCATGACGCTTTCCAGAACTTGAGGTTAAAGCCATCCGGTCCCGGGCTCTTATCACCGTCACAGCTCCAAATGGCCTCTTTAATTTCTGATTCTGAAAAAGGTTTGATCAGCTCCGCATTATTTGCTGCAGAAATTTTCCGAGCAGTGAAATCTCCCGGTATCATAGGTAGGACGCGCGGCGTCTTCTTGAAGTGATTCTCGAAGAAAGTTTTGACGTTCTCCTTAATGATTTTTGGATCCTCGATCCAACAACCTCCAACATCAAGCCCTGCAATTTCATTCTTCTTTCTTCTCCCAACAATTGCTTTGTGATAAAAACTAGTATTCAGATCGCCCTCCTTGACCCATTTGACTTTCGCCTTTTGTTGGAGAAGACTACATTTTTCTTTGGATTTAAGGAAAATCTTTGCTCGTATTTCATTTCTCCTGATTGTCTCACTCTCCTCAAGGCCAAAGGTGTCATCAAAAATGTCCAGCTCCTGAAGTTCATCCTTAAGATCTGTCAAGCCGTGCTCAATGTTGCCATAAATCCTTAGATTCCACTCTTTCAACGCACTCTTCACCAATTTCAATTTCTCTTTGAACACAAAGCAACTCCATCCTTCAATCTTAGCTTCATCCCAAGATTTCCTTACCAACGCGCAAAAATCTGGGTGGGAGAGCCAAGAATTGAGGAACCTAAAAGGTTTGGGTCCCCAATTCTTGGTTTTTGTAGTCAGGAAGATCGGACAATGGTCCGACACTGATCTCTGAAGCCCCCTTCCGACTGTGTCCGGCCATTCCTGCATCCATTTCTCGTTGACCATAAATCTGTCTAGTTTGCTCTTGCATCCTCCACCAGGTTGATACCACGTAAACTTTCTCCCCTGTGTTCTGATTTCCAGCAGATTACTTTGCCGAATAAAAGCGTCAAAAGACCTTGCATCTGCTTGATTAAAGACAACACCTTTCCCCACCCTTTCTCCCGGATCATGCACTGCGTTGAAGTCGCCAAGAAAACACAGGCAAGAGTCTTTGTTTTGAAGAGCAATGAGCTGTAATGTATCCCACAGAGATTCCTTTTCGGTGGTTCCCATGGGCGCATACACATTAACAAAACAACAATGCAGGCCTCCTTGTAGCCAAATCCCATTAACAATAACAGCCCCCGTCACGTTCCATTTACTAGTTGCCACAAACTTATCCTTGTTCCAGACCGATAGTATTCCACCCGATCTGCCTTCTGACTCCCTCACAGCCCAATCAAAATTACTCATCCCCCACCACTTATCACACATTGAGGAACAGAAAATTTCCATTTTGGTTTCCTGAACAAAACAAAAATCTAAAGCATTTTTCCTAACCAATTCTCCGATATCACTCTGTTTAATGGAACTCCCCAAGCCTCTAATGTTGTAAGATAAAATATTCATTAAAAACCTGTTTCAATATCACCCACGACCTTCGGATCTCCTGCCTTCGCTCTTTGCTCCTTCAATTGGTCGATCATGACCGCGTCTTGGTGATTGCTCGACAAACCCAACTTCTTGGCAAAGAGCCATGTTCTTGTGTCTTCATCTCTGTCCGAATTCTCCCAATCCGCCTCAGTAGATCGCGAGCCGCTTCCATTCTTGCCCATCTCACCCTCTGATTCAATATCAGCAATGAAATTGCCCCAAACTTGATGCTGATTTTCGGCGGCTTTTGATTTATTAGTATTCTTCCTCGAACCTCCTCCTCTTCTGTTCGCCGTTCCTTTCTTATAAACAACCCTCTCAGTGAGAGAATCTGGTACCCTCGAGGGATCGCACTCCTCCCCCTCAAGTTCATTTTGAAATTCCTTCTCTTTCTCGTTTCTACTCCCTTCGCTGATCTCTGTATCTCTACTCTCTGGCTCATTTGAAGGCGATTTATCAGTCCCTTTGGAGGAAACCATCTGGACTTGGCTCCCTTTATCTTTGCCAGAGTAATGTGGGAACGGGCCATTAGTTTCCACAACCTTCCTCTCAAGTTCCGAGACGCCGTTTTTTTGAGTAACCGACTCGTTTCCTTCACCGTCCTCTGTTTCTGACTCGACGATGGAAGCCTTCGTCGGAGACTGTGAGATATCTTGTAAAGAACATTCTGAGTCAGCATCTTCGTCCAAAGACCACTCCTCCTCCTCCGGTGAAACGAAATTATCGGGCATTTCTTCCACCCGGATTTGGAACGAAGCACCATCGATTTTACATTTCAGGATGTTTCCAATAGAGTTGAACCCAGTAGACATCTGTATAAAAGCCACGTCCAGCCTCTCTTTCGTTCTTGTTTTTTCTTCAATTTTCAGAAGCAACCCGAACCTCGCGCTTGCCGTACTGAAGAAACGGGAATTCCAAACATGTAGCGGAACTCCGGTCCATTTAGTCCAGACAACTCTTTGATAGTTGATATCCACAGATTTCCAAGGCCTCCACCACTGCAACCAGAAGTCTCTCCATTCGTTGAGCTTATTGAGATTTTCCTCGGTCGTCTGCTCATTGCTGCTTTGGATTAGGACCATGTTGCCACCGAGGGATTTCAACTTAAAACAACCTGCGCATTCACTATTTATTTCCTCTCGAACTTCCTCCCAGAGAAACTCAGATTTAATGTAACCTGTAAAAGCCCCATTAAGCCAAACCAAGTCTTCTTCCGTCGTCTGGAACTGTAAGGTCTCGTCATCAAGTTCTTTATCATCTTTAGCACCTGTAAGAGCTTCCTTAAACGAGACACCTGCGTGCCTGTTATACACCTTCATGGTGCATGGCTGGATCTGTTTCAACTTTTTTTCTTTGACGCTATTCTGCTCATTCCTTCTCTTCTCAACATCCCTTTCGAATTTAGGCTTATAAACTCTAACCTTATAACTGCCAATCCAGAGTTTGTTGAGGTCCTCTAGTAAAGTCTCAGACCTCTCCACCTTGGGCAGTATACATCCACCGTCTTCGCAACCGTCTCGAACTTACGTCTTAGAAAATCTAGGCTGCAATCCTCTGGGATGTTGTTAAAGAAAAAGGTTGTAGTGCCTTCACGTTCATTCGAACTCCAATCTCTCCTCCCATTCAAACTATTCCGGTTCCAGCTTCTTGCTGGTTTTCTCTCGACATGTTTGGGATCAATCCCTCTTTTTCTCACCTCTCTCCATTCTTTCTCCCTCTCTCTAGGCTCCATTATAGAGAAAATCACCGGTTTTAGGAATTAATGAACTACAACGAACAATACATCAATCAAACAAAACAACTTCAAGGTAAGCTCTGTCCTTAACTTTGCTAATTTCAGTTCAAATCTCCTCCATTTCGTTTCAACATGGCACCTTCAATTCATTTCAGTTATTCTACAATACGTTCAACCCTAACAACAACCCATCTGCTTGAAAACATTCAAGGTAATTTGCTGTCTCAATTGCTCAATTCAGTTCGCCTCCATATCAACTGAACATCACCCGAGATAAGGAAGTAGAACTTAGCTTTAAAAGAGGTAGGACTGACTGCCCGTTCGGTTGGGACAAAGCGGCGTGACAGCAGCGGCGACTGGTCGCGGGTGAGTGGCACGGTGCGGTGGGCGTGGCCGGAATGGGCTTCTGGGCGGCGGATCTGTGAGCGAAGGCGGGTCGGTAGAGACCTCAGGGCTGCGAATCTGCTGGCTGCTGCTGTGAAGGCTCAAGAATCGCACTGCTGCTGCCGGACTGATGTAGCTGAAGAAGTCGTCTGCTACAAACTTGCAGCGCTGCTGACGGAGGAGGCTGATCGGTGCGGCCCGGGCGTCTGCGCTGAAACCGGCGGCGACTGGTCGCGGGTGTGCGACACGGCGCGATGTGCGTTGCTGACAGTTGCTTCTGTATGGGAGATCTGTGGGCGAGGTCGGGCCGGCAGAGACCTCTTGGCGGCGGATCTGCTGGCTGCGTGTGCACTGTGTAACTGGCGGCGAACGGTCTTCCTAAGCTATCTATTAGAAGCAAAGTTGAGCTGTGTCTAAGTCGTTCAGCTACAAGCTCTATTAACTAATCGATTACTAATAGAAATTTAATTACAAATATGAGAAATATCTTAATAAACTAAATGTAATGTATTAAATAGCATAACAAAATATTACTCCCTTCGTCTACGAAAGAACTTCCTATTTTTTCTTTTTGGGACGTTCACAAAAGAACTTTCTACCTATTTATGGATTATACCCCACCACTTATAATCCTCTTACTTTTCACTTTTCACAACTCCCAATATTAATTATAACACATTTTCACCACTCCCAATACACTCAACTACATTTTATCCACTCTCAATACACTCAACAATATTTTTTCTTAAAACATGTGCCACTCCATCCTAGGAAGTTCTTTCATGGACGGAGGGAGTACATCATAAATTTGAAGAAAAAAAGTATGGTACAATTATTCTCAATAGAAGTACCATCTTCATCATGGTTACCACAAATCAAAATTTTCAACGCTCAACGATTAGCGACACTTAAAAAAAATTCAAATATTGTCGATTAAGGGCTCTCAATACATCAACGTAAAGTTGACCATGAGTAAAACTAGATATTTTTTAAGTACAAATTTACATACGAAAGAGATTGAACCTGACTTTTTTTAAAGGTCATCGCATATGACACAATCAGTGAAAATTGTCGACGTTGAAACCTCAATGACAATTTTGGATTCGAATGTGTAATTGATAGTTAAGAACATTGTGTCCACTCAACAATCTTCCCTTAAGAACATGACGACCTAGCTTCGTAATAACTAGTCTCGTTCCATCACACATACTCATGAAATGATCTATATTTCTCAAAAGTATAATTAGAGTGCTATCTTTAGAAAACAATCCTCATTGAGGCGTAAAATTATCGAATAAATGTATTAGACCTGGACACAACTTTTGTTATGCAGCGCTACCCATCTTATGCTTCAGATGAGTAACAAATTGAAAAAGGAAGCATAAGAGTTAAGTTTATATGAATTCTTATTATTTATATATTTGTTACAATTCCAGCTCAATTATGATGTAAACTTTTTTTCACAATTAACTCACAATGTTTCTCCATTTTTTGCTGATATTTTTTTAAATAAAAAAAGACTATATTTCCCAATAAACACTGAAAATATCATGATTTTTTTTTCATTTTTAAATTATTTAATCTTGCAGTGGGTATGAATGAAAATGAGGAAATTATTCAAGTGAAAGAACGATCATGATTTTTCATTTTTTTTTTCTGTTTTAAATAAGTTAACACATCAACTACTTCTAAGTGAAGTTGCACAAAATTAATCTTTTGCTCTGAACTATTTTTTTTGTATTTTGATTTATTTCAATATTTTGATAGTTTTCTCCATACCATATGCACTTGTGAAATTTAAATTAACTTACTGAAAGATAAAATACACCATGTTCGATATTGGAAAAATAATTGAATGCGGCGATCCTATTTTATAAATTGGTGTGTGAATTTTTTCATCAATCGAAAGGTTCTTGTAAGTATTGATGTAAAGTAGCATTCATAATAGAAAATAGGGTGATTTTAAGTGAATATGGTAAGTGGATAAATAATCGAAAGTTCGAATCATAAGAAAAAAAATATGTTTTCATAAACCAAGACCTTTCTATAATAGGTATAGAATCAGAAAAAGTCATTTCACATTTATGTGTTATAGGTAGTTTGTCTATTGTGCTTTTCTTTACCCCATCAACTGAATGATTTTTGTAACATGTTATATTCTAGTTTTTATATATAAATTTAATTTAGATTGTGTAGTAATTTCTTCTTTTAATGCAATGGTGTGTTAGGAATTGTAGCCTCTAGTGATCATCAAGAAAAATAAAGATAGAGTAAAAAAAAAAACTTTCCGGTCCGATGGATAAGTTCGAAACTCAAAAGTTTAGGGTTGTGCTCAACAATTTCTAGTCCCAAAAAAGATTTTAGCCTGAATGATGCGTAAGAGAATAGCTTGATAACCAATAGGATTGACCTAATATCCAGTGGATTGTTCCGATTGACAATCTCATAATAAAATAATCATTGTAAATAAATGTTAAAATCAAGGAATTACAACATTATCATAGTATTTAAATATGAAAATTATAGAACATAATTTTGTACATAATTTTAAACTATTGATGTATGATACAAATAATATGAACATCGATTTAAAAAAAACGGTGGAAAAATTGAACAAAATGTCAAAGTTTGTGATAAAAAAAGATTTTTTAAAGATCATGGGTAAAGCAAATTTCGGGCAAAGTTCGTGATATTACATGCATTTAACCATTTATTTATTTATGTTTTGCATTAAAATCTACTCTTTTATATAAAAAATCTGTTAAAATTAAGCACATGCCCAGTGAAGTTTGTCAGTGTGATCGACTGATCGTGGATGTAGGAAGTGTTTTCCGAACCACGTAAAAATCTCTATGTTGTTTACAGCTTTCAGTTTTTACTTACCTTCTTACTTGTGTTCAAACATTCTCCAACTGAAAACTGATTAACTGCAAAGAGAAACTTAATTTCTGACAACGTGATTAATCTCACAGGCTATTTCGAAAGAAAAATTTTCCGCTGCGTGTGTTATTAGTCTAACTGATTAATCTTCGGATAGTCGGTAAGATTGATAATATCTCTCCGTTCAACAAACTTGACTGAATCTTTACGTGTATCAGTTAAAGTCTCAGACTTAACTGATAACTTCTTACTGAAGAGTATTCAGTATCAGTCATCAACCTAAACTTTACTAAACTCCTTTAACTGAAAAGGTTGTGTGAGTTTGTGTTTCAAGTTTCGTTTTGAAAAATAGCCTATAGGTGTATTCCCCTCCCCCCCTCCGTACACCTATTCGAGACTCTCCGGACCTAACAGCTGGACATCATCTTTACAATCTGACGAAGCCGTCGTTTAGCTTCGCGCACATAAATCATGTGCCCACAATTAGGTTAGCTAGTAGTAAGTCCAGAGTCGAATCCCCAGGGAATTGAGTGTAATCTCTCCTGCAAAGGGTGTCACTAAAAAGGGTTTGTTTTCTGATTTTCTTGGTCACAACTTGTTACTGGGAAAAACAGAGTTTTGGACTAAACTGAGGCAGAATATATTGCTATCACAGAAGCTGTTAAGGAGAGTATATGGCTAAAGGGAATAATCAGAGATTTTGGTATTAATCAAGAGTCTGTGGTTATCAACTGTGACAGTCAAAGTGCACTACATCTAGCTAAGCATCAATTGTTTCATGAAAGATGCAAACACATAGATGTTAGATTACATTTCATCAGAGATGAGGTTGATAAGGGTGTAGTTAAACTGGTCAAGGTTGGTACAAAGCATAATGTTGCTGATATGCTCACACAATCACTACCAGCTTCGAAGTTCACTTACTGCTTAGAGTTTATCAGTGTCCTACTTCACTAAGAGTTAGAAGGGTGCCATGTGATGAGGCATGATTGTAAGGGAAGCTCATACTGATGCTTATTGAGCATGGTCTGTCTCTTACACCCAAGGTGGAGATTTGTTATATTGTTGGTTGTTAAGGACAGTCATGCAAGAGGGACTCAACAACAATTAAGAAGTTTTGAAGGAGTTAGTTGCAATGCATGCTAAACTGTATGCATTGAGAGTTCACCTTTCCGTGGATGTTGATCTAATAGATCGAACCACATAATTCCTCGAGTTTTTATCGCTTTCTTTACATTCTTGTTGCGTTTTGTTCGTGGATTGTATTTGTTGATTTCATCACACACTCCATCAAATTAAAAATTCAAACAAATAAAACCACTAATATCTTTCACTCCATCAGTGTTGCTTCTTCCTCTGATATTATGGAGTTATTTTTCTTTCTAATTTCTTCTTCTTTAATCTCATCTCTATGTTGTTTTGGTGGTGTTAGTGATAGTAATATTGGCAATGGTAGATTTCAAATGCTCTGAGTAGAATAACAACCATTATTGCTATGATTGCCAAATTGAGAATTCGTATCATATTTATAGAGTAGAAAATGTGGAGGTTACGGATACTTGTTCTCGTTCATCTATTCTAAATAGCTAGAGATTATCCAACAATTCTAACCTAAGTGGGTTTTACATATTACACAGTGAATAAAGAGTCGGACTCTATTGGCGGGAAATTGGTTAAATATAGATGTATTGAGCTTTTATATATATATAGAAGATATTTTCTCTCTCTACTTTTTTATTAAATAAATTGATGGATATAAAGAATAAATCTATATATTTATTAAAGTAAAGAATTTGATTGTAAAAAAATTTCTCGAAACCACCATTGATTTGTCCAATATATATTAAATTTAAAGTTTTACTATTGATTAATGAAAATTGATTGTTATCCATCGAATACTTTCTCAATAAATAAATAAAAAACTATAAAATTCACTTTATATGATTTCTTAAAGCTTTTCCAATTTCAGTTTTTTATCATATGGTTTCTTAAGCTCATTCCTGGTCTTTACCATTATAAGCAGGGTTGTTGATTATTCCAAAGTTATTTTAGAAGGAATGATCAGCTTTACACAGGGTGCGGACTGCTTGTTCTACTGACTTGTTTTAATATGAAACAACTTTTTTTTGTGGGGACCACATGGGACTCAAACACAGGGTACGGACCACATGGAACTTGAACCCAAGACCTTTGGTCTTAGGCATTAACCCCTTACCGCTTGGCCAACACAGACACACACATATGAAACAATTTTTTCTAAAAGCATAGTGTTGTTTAGGAAAGATAATTGGATTTATGTGGGGAAAGCCTTGCGAGAGTGCAGGCAGCGCCACAGAGATATGATTAGACTTGTGTGAGTGTGATTCTATTTTCTCGAAGCATAAGGGTACTTTTAAGTCATGACTTTGTTTTGCGAGATGTAAGATTTCACTTTTAATCATGAATGAAATTTCAAGTTGTGGAGAGTATAGACAAACTTGCAAGGCTGTAATAGGGCTCGCGCCAAGGTAGTTCCAACTATGGGAGACTTATTCGAGTTTTAGCAGTGTTCATTCAAGCTTTGGCAGTGCTGTTTGGAGCCTCTTGAACCCATTCGGGTTGTGGCTTAAAGCAATCTTGTTCTGAGCCTCTTGAACCCATTCAGGTTATGACTTAAAACTATCTTGTTCCAAGCTTCTTGAACCCATTTGAGTTATGGCTTTAAGCAATCTTGTTCCAGCTTTTTGAACCTTAAAAAAAAGGGAGCTTCTTGAGCTCATTCGGGTTATCTTGAACTCATTCGAGTTATATTGAACCCAACCATTCGGGCTATCTTGAACTCATTCGAGTTATCTTGAACTCATTCAGGTTTTAGCAGGGAAGAAACCCATTCGAGTTTTAGAAGGTGGGATACTTTCGGGTTTTAGTAGGTGGGACCCTTTCGAGTTTTAGCAGTGTTGATTGCTAGACATGTCTGTACACACGTTTCCTTATTCTTGTTGAGCAGGCTTGATTTTTATTCGTGGTCATTGAGAAGTTGTCGCTCTACAAAATGTATACTTGGCACAGAGTTTGAATTTGTTATTTTCATAAATAGGACATACGAGTATATATTGTCGTCCTCTCTACTAATATGTGAGTTATTCATGCGAACATATTATAGAATTAGGAAAGCAAATAAATATATCGGAATGTTGTCTGGTCATGCAAGGCTGTCATAATATGATCATTTAGGATTTTAGCGTAGTAGTTTCGCAAAATCGGTTTAAAATAGCAAATCATTTTGGAAACACTTAAAATTTTATAGAGACCTTCTAGACACCTTGAATTACGCATATGAAAAGTTTTAGAATTTTAATGATATCCAAACTTAGTTTATAGCTTTAAAACCGTGGGTCCAGAATAGGGGAGATTTTGACAATTTTGCGCAGTAGATTTATAAAATTTACTAAATAAAATGCTTCTACTCGATTTGAATTTTGATAGGAATGTGCTAGATACTATATGAACACCGTAAAATTCGTGGTCACCAAACTTCAGGCATTGAATGCAGAGATTACATTATTGCATGGAAAGTTTTTTAGACTTTGCACAATTTTGTAGCTCGATAATGATTAGCAAATTTTATTTCAATTGTATGTGTAATTTGTCAAATATTTTGTAGACAAATATTGCGAGAATTGTATATTAAGATGTTGGTGGTTCTTAGGTGTGGGGGATGAATCCAACAATCACGGAAGTGACGTCAGTCACGTCAGGATCGACGGGCACTAGCAACCTGAGACCACAAGTAACGTTAGAGCCCTCCGAAGAACACCGGTGGGGATGTCGATGGAAGGGCCTCCGACGCTCAAGTCAGTAAACAATAGTAATAAAAATCGTATTGAAAGCAATTGAAAGTAAATAAAATAGTGAATCGGATCGATTTGGCAGGCAGAGTTGAATGCGATTGAGTAATGAGCGAGGGCCGTTGGGTCGTCCCGGTTGATCTGATCACCAGAAAACCTAAGGCTGGGAGCGTGGAAGCAGAATAATGCTAGAGAATGTGTTAGAATGGGAATGATCGTAAGTATCAGTTTGAGTGTTAATGACGGTGTCCCCCTCCATTGTGTTAATGAAGTAGTATATATAGGTATAGGCCTGACGGCTAGGGTTTTGCTGGCACGTCCCCTTAAACCCTGGTCGTTCTGATATTTCGGGGATCGTATCCCTGACCTCGTTCCTTTCTTTCTCTCCAAGTCGCTGCCCTTCTAGGGTTTGTTGGAATATTCTTTGAAATCCTAGCGGCTCCGAATTTTTAGGAAATGATCTTCCGCGACTTTCGTTTGACCTAGTCACCCACGTTTGACCAGGTTTTCGTAAGCGTATAATTCCGTTTGTTTGCTTTCGTGTTGAGGTGTTTACTATGGTGCCGCTGCCAGGGCGGAGGGGTCACGCCTCTGCCCGAGCAGAGAGATCATGCCGCTGTCAGAGCAGAGGGGTCGCTCCTCTGCCTGAGCAGAGGAATCGTTGATTCCTCTGACGAGGACTTCGCTGATTTCTCTGGCGAGGCGCCAGAGGAATCGCGGCGAGCAAGGAAGTCGCCCCGAGCAGAGAATTCGCTGATCCCTCTGGCGAGGGTTTCGCTGACTCCTTTGGCGAGGACTTTGCTGATTCCTCTGGCGAGGGTTTCGCTGACTCCTCTGGCGAGGACTTCGCTGATTCCTCTGGCGAGGACTTCGCTGATTCCTCTGGCAAGGCGCCAGAGGAATCGCGGCGAGCAGGAAAGTCGCCCCGAGTAGAGAATTCGCTGATCCCTCTGGTGAGGGTTTCGCTGACTCCTCTGGCGGAGACTTCGCTGATTCCTCTGGCGAGGCGCCAGAGGAATCGCGGCGAGCAGGGAGGTCGCCCCGAGCAGAGGAATCGCGGCGAGCAGGAAAGTCGCCCCGAGCAGAGAATTCGCTAGTCCCTCTAACGAGGGTTTCGCTGACTTCTGGTCAGTCGGATTTTATCCACTACAGTTTGTCCCCCACTCCATAGTTGGAATTTTTTTTTAACTTTGGAGTGCAATTTAACTTGTATAGAGTGCGCATAGTGAGCAGGGCGTTGCCCTTTTCTTTGCTTCCCGGCAGTTCGCGTGAAACAGGTGAGCCGAAAAAATGTGGAATTAAATGGTCGGGGTGACATAACACTGGGCGTCCTAGAACCGCGGCACTTTCAAAGGCCCAAAATGTATCCAATGGCGTTGGATGTTACGGTGGTGATGAATCATAAATGAAATAGATATAGAATCAATCGGTGAATTGTTGTTGAATCGCTAATTGTACCTAGTGTTTGATTGGAAAGGTGAGAGAGGATAATTGGATTGTTGAGAGCACGAGAGTAAATTGCTGTAGTGTTGCAAGCAAAGATAGCGTAGGTCTCAGATTACGCGTACATGGCTATTTATAAACCCATGCTGGAGGTAAGATAGTAAATTCGTTGCTAAAACATGCGCCTCGCGTGGTCGAAGACATAAGAGTAAATTTGCCCCTAGGCGGGAGATTTCCCCGCTCTTTTGGTGATCTTTTCGGCGAAGGCCGTTTCTCTGACACGAGACATTCCTCTGGCGAGTGTGATTTCTCTGGCAAGGGCCATTTCTCTGGCGAAGGCCATTTCTCTGGCGAATGTGATTTCTCTGGCAAGAGCCATTTCTCTGGCGAAGGCCATTTCTCTGGCGAACGTGATTTCTCTGGCAAGAGCCATTTCTCTGGCGAAGGCCATTTCTCTGGCGAACGTGATTTCTCTGGCAAGAGCCATTTCTCTGGCGAAGGCCATTTCTCTGGCAAAGTGAAAATTTTTCAGTTTGGGAGAGGCGCACTTTGCGCTGATGGACGCGATGGGTCTTTACCTCAGGTTCGTGAAAACGGGCTTGTGCCTTGTATAAGTAAGTTCTTTCCCCCATTTTGTTGAAACTTAAGTCTAAATTCAGGACGTTCGGGGTGGGACAGGCTTGCGTCTTTTAAATGAAGTTTTCTTCCCCCCATTTAGACTTAGTTGTTTGAAACTTAAGTCTAAATTCAAGAGGTTCGGAGTGAGATGGGCGTGAGCCTTTGACATAAATTTTTTTTTATCTCCCCCATTTAGGCTTAGTTGATAAACTTAAGGCTAAATTCAATGTGTTCGGGGCGAGATGGGCGTGAGCCTTTGACATAAAAAATTTTATCTCCCCCATTTAGGCTTAGTGGATAAACTTAAGGCTAAATTCAATGTATGCGGGGTGAAATGGGCTTGCGCCATTTGCATTTAAAGTTTTTCCCCCCTGGGTGTGGAGCCATTCCTCTGGCGAGAGTCGTTTCTCTGGCGGAGGCCAGCTTTCTGGCGAAGACCATTTCTCTGGCGAGGGTCATTTCTCTGATGAAGGCCATTTCTCTGGCGAGGGCCATTTCTCTGATGAAGGCCATTTCTCTGGCGAGGGCCATTTCTGGCGAGGTGTGGAGGGGGAGGAGGAGGAGGAGGGTGAGGGGGAGGGGGGGCTGCGCTCCTTAGAGCTGCCTACATACCCATTTAAGGGATCAAGCCCGGATGTAGTTCTGACCTGCATGCAAAGGTCAGTAATTGTAGTAGATGACATGGGTCTCGGAAGACCTTATTGAAATAAAGTGAGATTTGTAGAGTTTAGGGTCAAGCGTGGTACTGCTTGAGATGTAAGGCGTTCCAACTGTTGTTGATTTCACGTCCGTCTGTCGATTGCAACTTGTATGCTCCACGTCCAACCACTTTGGTGATCAGATATGGTCCTTCCCAATTCGGGGCTAATTTACCCGCATTTGTTTCCTTAGTGTTCTGAAACACTTTTCGCAGCACCCAATTGCCCGGCTTAAATGTGCGAGTGCGGATATGTTTGTTGTAGTGTCTGGCGATGCTTTGTTGGTAGGAAGCTAATCTGATATTCGCTTTGTTCTGTTTCTCATCGAGGAGATCTAACTCGTGGCACATGGCCTCTTGATTCCCGTCGTATGTCGTGAGCTCATGTCTGGCAGTGGGTACTTCGCTTTCTGTTGGGATTACTGCCTCCATTCCATAGGCGAGGGAGAATGGTGTTTCCCCTGTTGATGCTCTTGTAGTTGTTCGGTAGGACCATAGCACGCCTGGTAACTCATCTGCCCATTTGCCTTTGGCTTTCTCTAGTCGTTTCTTCAAGGTGTTCATGATGGTTTTGTTGGAAGACTCCGCTTGCCCGTTGGCTTGGGGGTACCTTGGCGTTGAGAAGCTTAGTTTGATGTTCCAAAACTTGCAAAAATCTTGAAAGTCCGCGCTTATAAATTGGGACCCGTTGTCCGTGACGATCTCCTTAGGCACCCCATACCGGCAGATCACATTCTTCCATATGAACCCCTTGACTTCTTTGTCACGAACTTGGTGGAAAGACTCTGCTTCTATCCATTTGCTGAAATAATCGGTCACTGCCAACATGTATACCTTCTGCCCGGGTGCGGTGGGCAGTTTGCCTACAATATCCATTCCCCATTTCATGAATGGCCACGGCGAAGTGATAGCAGTCAGGGGTTCCGGGGGCAGATGTGATATTTGGGCGAATCGTTGGCACTTATCGCATTTTCTGGCGTAATCCGCTGCATCTGCTTTCATTGTAGGCCAGTAGTAACCGTTGGTTAAAGCGCGGTGTGCGAGGCTTCTGCCTCCCGAGTGGTTGCCACATTCTCCTTCGTGTAATTCGGACAAGACGTATCTTGCTTCTACAGGGTTAATGCATTTCAAATATGGATCGGTAAATGAACGCTTATATAGTTTACCTCGGATGATGCAGAACCGTGCGGCCTGAGCTTTAATTCGACGTGCGTCATTCCGATCATCTGGGAGTATATTTCTTTCGAGATATTCCATTATTGGGGTCATCCATGTTTGCCCGACTGATACTGCGATCACGTGATCCTCGGCCTCATCTCTTTGTATTGCTGGATATTGAAGGCAAGTGATAGTTATGGTCTTAGGTTGTGCAGTCTGTATTGCTGACCTTAGGTTGGCCAAGGCATCAGCGTGGCCATTTTCCACCCTCGGCACTTGATTGATGGTAAATTGTTCAAAGCACGATTAGAGTTCTTTCGTCTTGCCCAGGTAGGCCGTCATTTTCGCATCTTTGGCTTGAAATGTACCCTGCATCTGGTTAACTACGAGTTGAGAATCACTAAATACGTTAATGCGTTTTACCCCAATTTCTTTAGCTAATCCGAGTCCAGCTATCATGGCTTCATATTCAGCCTCATTGTTGGTTGTTTTGAAATCACATCGGATTGACCGCTCAATGTTGTCTCCTCATGGTGATGAGAGGATGATTCCAAGTCCGCTTCCTCGTACGTTGCTGGATCCGTCGACGTACAGCTTCCAAGTTCCAGTTTGGTCTGGTTCTTCCGTCAGACAGCATAATTCTTTGTCGGCCTGTACAGTAAGGTTAGGTGCGAAGTCGACAACAAAATCGGCTAATACCTGAGATTTAAGTGCGGTCCGTGGTTTGTATGTAATGTCGTATTCACTCAACTCCACTGCCCACTTTGTCAATCGACCAGATAGTTCCGGCTTGTGGAGTATGGCTTTGAGGGGGTATGTGGTCACCACTGAGATCGGGTGGCATTGGAAGTAGGGTCGAAGTTTTCTTGCTGCGTGGACCAATGCGAGAGCTAGTTTCTCCAGTTGGCTGTATCGGGTCTCCGCATCTAGGAGGGACTTGCTCACATAGTATATCGGCGCTTGCTCCCTTCGTCCTCCCTGACCAGCACGGCACTGACAGCAGTCTCGGACACGGCTAAATAAACCAATAGGACTTCATGGTCTTTTGGTTTGGCCAGAAGGGGCGGGTTGGTCAGGTATTGCTTGAGTTGTTGTAATGCCTCCTCACACTCCTCTGTCCATTCAAAGGTTTTTGATTTCCTAAGAGTGTTGAAGAATGGATGATACCGCTCTGAGGATTTTGAGATGAATCGGCCCAACGCGGCTATCCTCCCTGTTAATTTTTGTACGTCCTTGACGCATGTTGGGGATTGGATCTTCATGATGGAGTCGATTTGGGCCGGGTTGGCCTCTATGCCCCTTTGGGTGACCATATAACCTAAGAACTTCCCTGCACTGACACCAAAAGAACATTTAGTAGGATTTAGCTTCATATTGTATTTTCTAAGAATCTCAAATGTCTCCCTTAAATGATCAATGTGGTCTCTTGCGCGGATGGACTTGACCAACATGTCATCGATGTAGACTTCCATTGTTTGGCCCAACAAGCTTGCAAACATCCGATTGACCAGGCGTTGATATGTTGCTCCCGCATTCTTCAATCCGAATGGCATATATTTGTAGCAAAATAGCGCTACGCTGGTCATGAAGGCCGTCTTCTCCTCATCATCAGGGTGCATCCGGATTTGATGGTATCCCGAGTATGCGTCCATGAAACTCATCAATTCATGTCCTGTTGTCGCGTCCACTAGCATGTCGATGTGTGGAAGTGGGAACGAGTCTTTCGGGCATGCCTTATTGAGGTCCGTGAAGTCGATGCAGACCCGCCATTTGTCGTTCTTTTTCTTGACCACCACCACATTTGCGAGCCATTCGGGATAGTGGACTTCTCGAATGAGTCCATTCTTGAGGAGTTTCGTGACTTCATCATTCACTACTTGATTCCTCTCTGGTGCAAACTTTCTACGTTTCTGTTTCCTCGGTGGGTAGCCCGGGGTGACCTGTAACCTGTGAACAATAATACTGGGGTCAATTCCTGTCATGTCCTCGTGGGACCAAGTGAAACAATCATAGTAATCAGATAGGAAGTTGATAAGTTTCTCTCTGAGCTCTGGTTCGAGTTGTGCTCCAATCCGAACTTTGTGGTCTGGAAAGCTCGCATTAATTTGAATTTCATCTATCTCCACCATCTCCTCCTCGATCAGGCTGCGTGGTCTCTTCGTTTGATTTCTCTGCTCTGTAGATTCTGACTTCTCTGCTCTGCAGATTTCGACTTCTCTGCTCTGGCCGTTGTCGATTTCGCTGCTCTGGCAGCTTCGACTTCTCTGCTCTGGCAGCTCGTCGACTTCGCTGCTCTGGCCTTTGTCGATTTCGCTGCTCTAGCCTTTGTTGATTTCGCTGCTCTGGTAGCTTTGACTTCTCTGCAGCTCCGTGTGTTGACTTTTGTCTTGAATGCACCGCAAGGTATGATGTGGGTGTTCCTGTTCTCCCATGCGCCTTGAATGGGGCGGGGCTTCTTGCTGTAATTGCTATAAGGATGGGTTTTTCGCCTTCATAGTAGTTTGGTAGCACGCCCTGGGGTCCTTCTGCTCTCCCTTGATCTCCTTAACTCCCCACTTGGTTGGGAATCGTATGACTTGATGATAGGTAGATGGTACTGTTTCCATTTTGTGGATCCATGGACGGCCTAGGATGACGTTGTATGCTGATGGGGCGTCTACCACGAGAAACCTAGTGGAAAGGTTGACTCCCTCTGCATAAACGGGAAGATCGATCTCCCCTACAGTAGTCGTACTCTCGCCACTGAAGCCAACGAGTACGGCCGCTTTCTTGATTAGTTTGGACTCGTCCAAACCCATCTCCCTGTATGCACTGAAAAACAAAATATTGGCAGAGCTGCCATTGTCTATTAGCACACGCTTTGTTAAACAGTTAGCAATGTAAATGGAAATAACTAAAGCATCATGATGAGGGTGTAGAAGCTTGTCTGATTCGGATGTTGCAAAGCTGATTGTCAGGGTAGGATCCGTTGGTCCAGCTTTGCTGGAAGGCAGAGCCCCTGTTTTGCTTGATCTAGCCTGTCTGGCGTGTCTCTTGGCGGCTGAGTGGGTGATTCCGCTGACTTCGGAGCCTCCGGATATCACGTTCACAGTTCTCTCATGGTGTGGTGGGTCTGGCGGGCTGTCGTCTCTGTGATTCTCTTGCTTATCCTTTCCTTGTTGTAGGGTAAGCTTGCTCTTTTCAGTCAGGTAATCGGTGAGGTGGCCTTGATTTAGTAGGTGGGCCACTTCCAATCTGAGGGCGATGCAATCCTCTGTCCGATGCCCATGATCTGCATGGAACTCACACCATTTGGACCTGTCCCTCTGGTCAGCTGGGGCCCTCATCTTTTCTGGCCATTTGACTTTGTTGCCTAGACTCTTGAGAGCTAAGATCGCCTCGGCTGGCGAGATAGATAAGTTGTACTCTGGGATTTTGGCCCTTTCACGTGGTCGCGTCTCGTAAGGTTGGTCATACTGTCTCCTTCTGTATTCGTGTCGTGAAGATGGGTAAGGCTCAGACCGCCTATCACTTGTCCTTCTATCTACCCTGGAGTCTCTTCTAGTGTTTCCGCTTGGTGAAGATCGGTGGTGGCTGTATTGATCTTCCTCCCATTTGATTTGTGCCCATGCTTTGGCAAGGACGTCCTCCATTGTTCTACAAGGGTATTTGGTGAGATCTTTGTAGAGGTCTGAGTCGGGCAGGCGGTGACCGCCGTTTGGGTGTTGCAATTTGTGATGGACACCTTTTCTTTGTTGAATCGGCTGATGTAATCTCGAAGAGGCTCGCCACGCTGTTGCACCACGGCGTAGAGATCCTCCGATATTTTTTCAAGTTTCCTGCTACTAGCGTATTGCTGCACAAATATATCTGTCAGTTGAGCAAAACTTGAAATAGAATAATTTGGAAGGTTAGTGTACCACTGGAGGGCCGGTCCTGTTAGACTAGAACCGAACCCCTTACACATGCAGGCCTGCCTCAATCCACGAGGAATTGCGGCAGTGAACATCCTTTGCTTGTACTGAGCGATATGGTCGGTCGGATCCGTCGTGCCGTCAAACATTTGCATGCTCGGGAAGTTAAACTTGATGGGCATCTCCACCAAGGCAATCTCATCCACAAAGGGGGAGTCGGCATAGCAGTTCTTCGAGCTCTTGTGGATAGGTGCCGGGACACCAGGAATTCGTTGGATCAATGCCTCCATTTCAGCCAATCTTACGGCTAGGGCCGGGTCCATGTTCGGATGGGTACTGGTCGTGCCTTGTTTACTTGAGTTGATATGGAATGGTTGATCGAACGCATTGTTATCTTGACCAGCTATAATCATTTGCCTTGAGGTTCCGTCCGGCTGACACGTCAGGGTGTTGCGCCCGTGATCTCCTTCCAGTTGCCCTGGTGGTATTACTTGCACCTGGGTAGTGTCGGTCTGACCTGTCGGAAGAGATCGACCCATCTCTCCTGACATTGAGTTGATCTGGGTTGGGGTTCCCATTACGGTTGTCCCGGCTGTCCCGGTTATTCCGGTCGCCCCGGAAGTTCCCGTTGTCTTTGGTACCCCAGGTGTCTGACCTAGGACTTGTGTTTCACCTGCAGTCACAAGAGTAACACCCGTGTTAGGATGAATTACCCCAGATCCAGTGTTTCTTACCGAAGATGAAGGATCGTCTGGGATGATCTCAGTTCCGTGAGGGGTGAGAGGGATGTCCTCGGTGTCCACCATGGAATTGACGGGGACTTGGAACTGGTCCTGATGGTGTGTTCGAATTGGCGGAGGAGTTTGGATCTGAGTGAGAGTGTTCAGTCGGGCTAGCAACTCTAGGTTTTGCTTTTCCAACATTAGTCTACTCTCTTTTTCTTGGGCCATCTGGTCTATCAAAGCATTGAGCTTCGCATTCATCTCCACCTGGGCTAGCAGTTCCGATTGGGTTGAACCCAACTGGTCTGAGGCATTTTTCGGGTCGTGAGCGTCGTTCGGAGCACTCATGGTGTAGCTTTTGATTGCTAGGGCCCCACAGTGGGCGCCAAATTGTGGGGGATGAATCCAACAATCACGGAAGTGACGTCAGTCACGTCAGGATCGACGGGCACTAGCAACCTGAGACCACAAGTAACGTTAGAGCCCTCCGAAGAACACCGGTGGGGATGTCGATGGAAGGGCCTCCGACGCTCAAGTCAGTAAACAATAGTAATAAAAATCGTATTGAAAGCAATTGAAAGTAAATAAAATAGTGAATCGGATCGATTTGGCAGGCATAGTTGAATGCGATTGAGTAATGAGCGAGGGCCATTGGGTCGTCCCGGTTGATCTGATCACCGGAAAACCTAAGGCTGGGAGCGTGGAGGCAGAATAATGCTAGAGAATGTGTTAGAATGGGAATGATCGTAAGTATCAGTTTGAGTGTTAATGACGGCGTCCCCCTCCATTGTGTTAATGAAGTAGTATATATAGGTATAGGCCTTACGGCTAGGGTTTTGCTGGCACGTCCCCTTAAACCCTGGTCGTTCCGATATTTCGGGGATCGTATCCCTGACCTCGTTCCTTTCTTTCTCTCCAAGTCGCTGCCCTTCTAGGGTTTGTTGGAATATTCTTTGAAATCCTAGCGGCTCCGAATTTTTAGGAAATGATCTTCCGCGACTTTCGTTTGACCTAGTCACCCACGTTTGACCAGGTTTTCGTAAGCGTATAATTCCGTTTGTTTGCTTTCGTGTTGAGGTGTTTACTATGGTGCCGCTGCCAGGGCGGAGGGGTCACGCCTCTGCCCGAGCAGAGAGATCATGCCGCTGTCAGAGCAGAGGGGTCGCTCCTCTGCCAGAGCAGAGGAATCGTTGATTCCTCTGATGAGGACTTCGCTGATTCCTCTGGCGAGGCGCCAGAGGAATCGCGGCGAGCAGGGAAGTCGCCCCGAGCAGAGAATTCGCTGATCCCTCTGGCGAGGGTTTCGCTGACTCCTCTGGCGAGGACTTCGCTGATTCCTCTGGCGAGGGTTTCGCTGACTCCTCTGGCGAGGACTTCGCTGATTCCTCTGGCGAGGCGCCAGAGGAATCGCGGCGAGCAGGAAAGTCGCCCCGAGTAGAGAATTCGCTGATCCCTCTGGCGAGGGTTTCGCTGACTCCTCTGGCGAAGACTTCGCTGATTCCTCTGGCGAGGCGCCAGAGGAATCGCGGCGAGCAGGGAGGTCGCCCCGAGCAGAGGAATCGCGGCGAGCAGGAAAGTCGCCCCGAGCAGAGAATTCGCTAGACCCTCTAACGAGGGTTCCGCTGACTTCTGGTCAGTCGGATTTTATCCACTACATTAGGCACGAGCCACATAAATTTAACGAGAAATAAATATTGAGGCATAAAAAGTACACTTTTCAGTTTTATTTTCGTCTGATTTTCTCCTTGAATTTGCGTGCTTCTTGATGCTTGATTTTGTGTTTCTTATTTACCTTACGCTTTGCCCACCTTTAATTGATATTGGAATTGAAGAATCCCAAAATAGGAACATAGTTTCTCATGTTGACGTCACTCTCCGACAGTATTTCGCCTGGCTCTCCATCAGTAATTCCTTTAGAAAACTAAGCAAAATTAAGGAGACTATAAGCAAACTGAGCAAAAGTATCTATAGAACCTGCCACAGTTGTTCCTTCTAAGTAATATATGCTTCTAACTCTAATTCCTTGCATCATAATTTTGTTGTCTTTAATGATAAACAATTTCTCACTATCAAACTTGAAAGTGTATCCCTTTAACTCTAAAGTACCAAGAGAAATTAATTTTCTTTTAAGCTTAGGGATACTTTACTTCTACGAGAATCTTGATTGATTCATCTGATATTTTGAACTTGATTTCTTTTATGCCCGTTAGTGTGCATACATGATCATTCTCTAGCAAGACTAATCCTATTTATATTTCTGTAAGGTTTTGGAACCAGCTTTTATTTGGGCTCATGTGAAATGTACACCCTGAATCTAGTATCCATTCATCTTTAGTGTGATTAATTGTCAACTATATTCAACATTTTCACATTCTTTTGCGCTTCATCACTCTTTCGACCCTTTGTTGCCTACTTCTCTTCCATATGAAACAATCATTTTTGAGTTGACCAATTTTCTTGTAATGATATTATTTCATGGTTTCCTTTTTTTCCCTTCTTTTGCCTTCTGCATAAATCCCTTCTTTATATCTGAATATGATTTCTTGTTCTTTTCATTTTGATTTTTGAACTTTACATTCAAACCTTCTTCCACTGACTCTCTTCTTGATGCATTAGACTTCTGCATCTCTTTGAATTTGAGAGCAACCTGAACTTCTTCTAAAAAAATAGTTGTTTCTCTACCAAACATTATCACATCCTTAAGATGCTCATAGGATTAGGCAAGACATTAAACAAGGTTATAGCCTTATCTTCATAATATATAACAACATCTATATTTTCAAGATCATCTATAGACTTGTTAAACTCCTCAAATTGATCTTCCATGCTTTTCTCTTATGTTATCTTATATAAAGTCGATTTGCAAGTGACTTAGTCATCAACAATGATTCTAATTTTGCCCATGCCTTCGATGCCCTTTCTTCTTTCGCGGCCACTATCTCCAAGGCAGAGAGAATTATGGCATTGTGACTATATGAGCCTTGCTCATCATTTCAACCATATTTTTTTTGTCTTCGATTCATTCACAAGTTTCTCTGAATTGAGAGCATCAACGAGACCTTATTGCACAAGAATCGCTCTCATCTTGATTCTCCATAATCGAAAATCGTTATTTCGATTAAACTTCACCATCTCAAACTTAGCCACAGACATAGTCGTGGATTTGATTCTGGTGGACGGCGCCAATTGTTGATTCTTCAACAAGAACTCAACAATGTCTAGAACGACAATTAATTATTCTCAAGAATATGAAACCTTAAACATGCATGAGCAACAATAAAACGACACGATCAATTACATGGTTCGGCAGAATTGCGTACGTCCACAGAGGGTTACTATGATCTTATTGCTGCGAACCTTTCTACACAAAACAACCAAGAAATTGAAGGGTGCAGAAGATGAAGCACTCTCCCCAAAATTGCTCCAATTTACAAGCTCACTCTCTTCCCTTCTATCTCTCTATTTTAGTTGTATCTACCCGGTGAGAAAATGTATTGTTATGTTTCCACAATAAAAGATACAACTTATATATCACCTAGAATAAATGAGTAGATAAGTATCACCCAGAATCAGCTTAGGGTGTGGGCTTATAACCACATTAGCTGCCTCAGCTGTTAGCCAAACAACCTTTGTAACAACTTTGCGATTTAGTCTCTTAAGACTTATCTATCTCTTGAACAATAAGAAAATTTTGCAGCCACATATCTCCACACTTTAATTAATAATTATGATTTGTTTCTAAATAAAAGAAATCAAATGAAAAAATGAAAAAAAAAATCAAAAACTCAATAATAACATATACACATATCACCAAAAATAGAATAGAGAATTTTATGTGGAGAAAATCTAGGTCGCGAGCATAGTTTAGGAGCTGAAAGGCTCATCCCATAACACAAGGCTAGCTAAAGAGCCCTTTTTTTTCATGGTTAAATTGATTTAATTGTACACATCAACAGATCAAAACTTTGTGGTAGGCAAAAAAAATCTTTTTCCTTTTCCTTTTATGAAAAATAGTAAACATTTACACTTGTGTACAGTACAAGCCCTCATCGGATATAATTGATCGTCAATTAATGAAAAGGGTGAAAAACCACAGTGCAGTTAAGAAAGAAATAAAAAAGAAGGGAAACAGTAAAAAAAAGATGAGGTCAGAAGCAAACAAACATGCATGAAAGCCACTTGTGGCATGCTCAACAGAACAGCACACAACGGTTATGGCATCCAGACCGCATACTTTCAATCTATTGTCTCCATTTTCTCTGCCTAACTTTTGGTTGTTAATTAAATTATTATTTCTATATTGTTTGTATTATTGTATATGTTCAATTTTCTAGTTGTGGGTTGATGTTCAATTTGTATTGGGAGGATCGATTTTGTATGGTAGATATTTTATTTTGACAATTTATGAATAGTGTGTGGTAAGTCTAACCCATCTCAGATGGTGTTAGTATTCGAATAACGGCGTACGTCATGGTACGATATGCATGGCGTATGTGGATGATAAGTTATAAATATAGTATGAAATCCTACGGCAAAGAAGTAATTCGATGCATCTCTATTAATAAAAGGAGCATGCCTGTGTAATAGCATTGATAAAGACAAACAAAATAAAGGCAAATTCATTAATTGAAGAGATTGAATAATAAGTGAGTCAGGTGAGGACCATTGAGACTATCCTTGTAGTGGAGAGTTGTTCTTACCTCTAATTAAAATTAAAACACTGTCAATATCTCTCACCACCGATGAAAAATTCCCATGCCACAATACATTTTCAAACCCTTTTTCACTTTCAATTTTCGAATGAAAGTTGTAGATGATGTTTATTGAGAATGAAGACGACTGCTGGCTTGCAAATTATGCATATTGTTTTTTTTTTTTTTTTATGATTATTATTGTTGTGGATTCTCTGCATTATGTATTTATGTTGACCCATTTTAAGATGTTCATCCATTTCAAAAGGCCTGGTCAATGATCATCATTGAATATTTAACCACAAGCAACAACTTTTATAGGGAATATCGTACTATTATGGTGAAATTCATTATAATGAACCCCAAATTCTTTCCCTCAAAAAAAAAAAAAAAACAAAATTCTCTCTCAAAAAAGAGAACTTAAAAATGCCACATTGAATTCACCAATCTCAACAAAAATAAAATAAACAAATTAAAGAATCTCAGCAATCAAGCAGTAACAAGCACGAGTCTCATTCCGAGATGGCCATGGGCTGTTTGAGCCCGACCATATCGGGCCCAACTGTGCTGTGCCCGGCGCGGCATAGATTTTTGCTTAATTCATTCCATTTTGGTCCCCTTGTAATATACTACCTCTGTCCCCACCAAGAGTATACATTTCTACATTCATGTAGAAATTTCTACATGATTGTGGTATACTCTTCGTGACGGAGGAAGTGGTATTTTTATTTATTTTCGGTATATATTGATATAATATTTTATGAGTTACAATAACTAATATAAGCATAATAGCTAAATGTAATGAAATTTGACATGTGAGTAATAAATCTAGTGGGAACTCGCAAGTTAACAAAAAAGCATAAATGCTGCAAGCCAAAGAGGAAAAACAAAACCCAGTGGGTGGTTGCTTAGATATCTCTGAAATAGGTTAATTAATATATCCATAAGTCACACCCCATTCGGCAATGGAAATGGAAATAGCATCAATGGCTAATGAATAAGACAATACCTTGCACTTAATATACATATGGAAGTATCCTCCACGGAACCGTTTTCTTGTATTCAGCCCAAATGTCTTTGTATTTCTGTGCGCACCGCGTTTCGTCTCTTCTCTCTCTCCATATTAGCAGTATGAAAAGGTATGTGGGATAAAAATATGGAACTGGAGAACTGCATAGACATTGTTTAGGCATTATTTCCAGTTTTCTAATCAAGGGGAAAAAAGCATACAAGGTTACCTTATCCCACAAGGTAAACTGAAGGACAGAGCTACCAACAAGTCCCCAAGATAGTTACTGTGCCTCGCGATGCCCCTGAAAAAGGCAGAGCATGACGAATTTTATACGATGAAGCATCATATTCAAAGTGAAAATTGTTGTCATCTGAAAAATGAGCTTCATTAATACGGTTGGTTAGATAATGCTTCCAGTAACCTGACTATAGCATAGTATTTGCTGCGATTTCCATCCAAGAATGCTACAGATACAACAGTGAACTGACTTCGATAGGTTTCAAACTCTCAGGCTAAAACACCATCTGCAATGTTTTCATTTGTCTCTACTATCTTAATGGGCTTGAGATGTGCAAGGATTTAACAAGTGGTGTAAAGGGCACTAGGTGTCCGTAAGGATTGAAGATGTGTCAATTCATTATATTTCATAAACTTGTTGGAGATCAAGGAACACCAGAGGTTCCAAATAGCAGAGAAGAACATACCAATAACCAGAAGCAAGCAGCTTCCCCCCAATGACCTTTGGAGGTCTTCCCCAAATTAGTGCTTTGGGATTCTTTTTGAACACATGTTTCTGCTTATTAGCTCCTCTAAAGATCAGATACCTTCCCAAAAAATCGCAAAACAAGAAAATAGGTAAATAATTTGGCATGAAGCATCAACAAGATTGTGAAGTTTCCCGCAGGAAAGAAAGTTAGTAATGCTACTACACAGCTGCAATACAAGAAGCTATGTCTGAAATGAAAAATGTTACCCCATAAAGAAGACGAGACAGTTTGCAATAATAGCTGCAGTTGTCAGCTCCACTTTATTCCTTAGAAGCCACCAACCCTTTCAAACACAGGGAAATAAATAAATAGCCACATTTTTATTTTATTCAAAAAAAGAAAAAACAGTTGCTCGATAGTATTTATATACAAAACATAAAATTTCAATAAAATAAGTTGCAACAAATTTACAAAAAACTATTCTAGTTGTAAATAAACCACACTGTGAGGTCAGTTTTGGTGCATGCTACTTATTCAGAAAGTGAAAGAAAAACAAAGAAAATGAGTAGAACACACTAATTGCAGCAATATACCCTCTCAATGTAGTTGAATTTGAGCAAACAAAAATCAGACATTTTGAGACAGTGTACTAGTAATATTATGCGGAATACCATGGGAATAGATCAACTTTTCTTATTGTAAAGTATAATGACTATCTTGTTGCATACATAGAGTAAAGGCACAAAACACATAAGTGAAAATACTTAGCGATATAGCAGAGACAATATTGGCATTTCTAGAAAATTGCAGGTGTATAGACAATAGATAACTATATAAAACTAAAATGCAAAATATGAAGGTTATTTCATAGGAACATGATCATTCCAAAAAAACCAGTTTCTATTGTGAGCCAAAAGTATGTAGTCTGAGAAAGGGGTATTTGTCTTTGTATTAGCAATATGCATCAGTCCCAAACTAACAATGTCTCTACTCAGAAGTCTCTAGAAACTCAAAAAATTACATAAAGATAACTTATTAGAAATGCGACCTAATTGAAAGGATGTTAACGTAGCTCAGATGATTCGGAGGAATTGATAAAACCATTACATATCTTTAGCAAAAAGCTTTTGTTGTATACCTGGATACTGAATGTGAATGGTATCCAGACTATATCGCCAAACACCAGCATGAACCCCAATCTCTCAGCAATTATGTCCCATCTGAGAACATGCCAACAATTGAGGTTAGATCAACAAATTTGTCAGATGTGAATGAAATTGCTAATAACTGACTAGAGGATAGAGAACATTTGAACTTATATAGAGACGGAAGAACTTTAGTTGTAATTAGACTATTAGAGGATAAAACTCAGTAATGAGGAAATAAAGATATCTCTTATAAGTATTAAGTACAACAAAAATACAAGTTCATAAACCAGATCAGTTGGAATCACAAACACTAGCAAGAACAAAGTCATCTACTTACGTGGAGGTCATGTACTCTTCGTGTACAAAGTAATCCATAATGTATATCTGCGTTAGAAGGGAACAATGATAAGGACGTTAGCCACCCAGCTAAGAAGAAAATTCCAAAAAAGGGAGAAACAAAGAAGTAAACTAGAGAAGAAATCTTCAAAAAGTAAAACAACTTACAGTATCAACTTACAACACAAAATAGCTGGTAAAGAATCATTGATTGGCTTAAATTGCTTTCTTGAATGCATTTTACAAGAACAGAGAGATTTATAAGAAGCCATCCCAGCATACCAGCTCTAACAAAGTAGAATCTGTGGAATAAATTGTGATATTAGGATGAGATGTTATAGCTTAGATAAGTTTGTTATTTATAACAGTTCATGCAATTTAGCCTTGTAATAATTTTCTATAGTTCATAAAATGAGCATTGCCATGTCACTAAGTAAGTGCAGTTTAGAGATAAGTATACAACTAAACCTTTTAAAGATCACAATAAAATATCAAACATTATTTACTGAGTGATTTTTGGGGACTTGTAATCTCAAGGCAGCTAAGTTTCTCGGTTAGAAATGTACTTGAGGTCGAGTCCCATGAATTGAGGATTCAGCTGTATCCCAAACCACCTGTCAGATGACGTTCTGCAGATTAGAACTTGAAGTGCAAATTGATGATTGATCATTTTCCAAAAGTTGGGAAAAATTTAAACCAACATGAAAATAATGTGTCTCTAATTGTACAAAGTTCATATATAACCATTTTTTTACTTCTTTTTGCATAATTTTCTTTATGAATTACTTATTACTCATATAGGCATATCAATACTGTTCATAGTTCAACACCAATACATTTAGACATGCCAATCGGAGCAGATGTACATTGTTTTATAATTCAAAGAAGCAATAAAGATGCACATATTAACATTAACAATCATCTAAACCATATGCATGTTTACAAGCAATATGAAAAAGAATATACATTGTTTGGTATTCACAGAAGGCCCCAAACAAGCACATATGTCATAGGAGAATATATCTGTCAAGATATCCCTAGTGAAATGCTACATTTGTTACCAGTCCTCAATTAGGTTTCCTGTGGTATGAGGTTTGAAAGAAGAACTTTGATCACGGGATCTGCAGCCAACCATATAGAGAAGATTTGTTACCTGGAACAGGCACATGATATAGAAAATTTAAGAAAATTGAATAGCTACAACAAGGTGATACCAACGAGTTGTAGCTGATGGTCATAAATGATGCAAGGGAACCCTTAATGATAAATCTACAAAAGTTGGCATTGCTGCATGGTTGCATGCTTATGCATATTTGATGCACAATTGTAAAATCAAGCAACCAGTCATGTAAATGTGGCTAGATGGAGCAAGATGTTGAAAGATGCTCTAAGGCAGTAGTACTTGCATTTGAATGCAAACAAATGTAAACATATTTACATTCAACAAAAGGGTACAACATTGCTAATCTAACAATTCTGACCCTTTCACATGAAGAAAACAAAATGAGCAGCCAATCCTGAAACTTACCAGTACACTGAATACTAGTGTTGCCGATAGAAGCTCGAGACCTCTATCAGCAATAGCCTACATAGAAAAGGATACACTTCAGTATAACTTCATTCCAAAATCAACCACATATTTGAAGTGAAACATTATCAAGGATAATAATCAGGTTTCAAATTTAGGTTAATCTCGCTTAATATGCATGAAGTATAACATTAGGCCTTGAATATGAGCAATGAGTAAAAACTACAAATGAAATAAGTTCTCACCGTAGGTGATAAGAGATCCATCCAGCCACCAATTCCAAGCAGAAAAACCAATAAAACAAGCAATAATAAACCTAGAACACAAAAGCAAAGGATAAATCAAAACGAACTCAAAATCGGAATACAGAAGTGAAGAAAGCCGTATTTCAGACCATTACAACGGTAATGCAGGCGAGTTCCATCTGATAAAGTCACTCCAGGTACAATTTTACCCGGCAAAATGGATCCAACAATCACCAGATAAGTGACATATCCGAGCAGCATAGAGACCTATCGAAAATATAGTGCAAGATAATCATTCGTCAGAATTAGATGAGCGAGACAGAAATCTGTGAGTAGAGAGGGAAAGCGGAGCAACCGAAGTCCATGAAGGAGTGAAGGCGAGGAGAAGCAGACCGAGATTCATCCTCAACTTGAGATTCAATCACTATCTCCGCTTTAGGACTGCTATCAGGTAAAAAAAATGTTTGAGCTTAATACAAAACTAATGGGGAATATTTCACAGATAGTAAGTGTGTGTGAAGTTGGTTTAGCACTAATTTCTTTTTCTTTTTTTTTTGATAGGTTACACAAATAAATAATAAAATTTAAAGACCGTACCACGATGAACTCGAATCCAGGACCTTAGGCCTTGGGCATTAATCATCTATCGCTAGGCCAACACACGCACACGGTTTAGCGCTAATTTCACTCTTCAAATCTCAGTCTCATGAGTGATTAGTCAAACTAATATAGAAACCAAACTAATAATAATTATTTAATTGATAATTAAATTCATTCTTCAATATATAAGAACTAGATATGTCAATCGGGCCATCCCAACAGGTTTTGGGCCAGCCCTGTCAGGTTGTCGGGTTAATCAGGTGCGGGCTAATCGGACTGGAAAAAAAAAAAGATTCAAGTTACAAACTTTCAACCCTAACCGAAACGTTCCGGTCTCGGACTAACCCATCGGGTTAAGGGCTTAAAAATAAAATTATCATTTGACGAGGAGTCCTCCATCTTAAACGCCTACAACATAAAAAAAGGAATACAAACAAACATCAACACAAAATGGCTTCCTGAATTTTATCAAACATAATTTAGTAAAGCTTGGAATTAATAATATCTTCTTTGGCCAAATGGCAGTTTATAAATGGCAAACACTATCAGCATCATGCCATACATTATCAACATCATCCCTTCCAAATGTATAGCTCGAACCATAAGAAATTTCATGCCGTACATAATCACCATCATCCTTCCAAATCAAGCCCGATTATTCCATCCAATAAAGAAGAAAAGAAAAGATAAAATAAACTGAGATTAAGTTTATAGCTCGAGCTGATAAGAAATCAAAATCTCCAATCTAAATAAACAAATAAGAATTTCAACATAAACAATTAAACATACAGCTGCTGCATTTGCAGCAAAAAAATTATAGCTCGAGCTGATAAGAATGTGCCCATTAAAACAGAAAAGTATTTCAACATAAACAATTAAACATACATACCAGATGATAGCTGAGGCGGCTTTCGGCAGAGGCAGGGGCGGGGCGGGGCCGGAGGCCGGAGGTGGTGGTGGCTGAGGCGGCGGTGGTGCCGCAAATGGAGGCGGGGCAACTGACGGTGGTGGGCCGGTGGCGGACGGGCTCGCCGCGAGTGGAGGCGCCGGGTGAAGCAGCGACCGAGGGGCTCCCGTGGTGTCTGGTGTGCGATGCTTAATTCAATTTCTATCCCTAGATTTATTTTTATTTTTTTATTTAAGCAATCCGACGGCCAAACCCGATAATTGATGCGTCTTCGATTTTTGAGCTATTTTAGTAAGGATATCAATCGGGTCAGCCCATCGGGTTTTCAGACTAACCCTATTGGATTTCAGGTTAGTCGAGTGCGGGCTAATCGAATTGGAGATTTTTTCGGATTGTAAATCTTCAACCCTAACCCTAAACGTTCGAGTTTCGGACTAGCCCATCGAGTTCGAGATTTTTTCCGGATTACATAACATATAAAATAAGTTAATAACAATAAAATTCAGAATTTTTGTCCTCTGAGAAGTTTTTTCAGATTTTTTGTCCTCTAAAAGTTTTTCCAAACTTCAGAAGTTTTTTGTCGCTTCTTAAACTCGGAATCGTCAAGAATTTTGACATCTTCTTCACCACTCTCCATATCAACACTTGGAGATGAGTCATTCATCTTTAACACCTATATCAACACACGTTTTTCAAAAGTTGACGTAGGAAGGGATTTTGTGAATAAATCTGCCAGATTATCACAAAAGCGAATTTTATTTATTTTGATTTCACCAATCTTCTGGAGCTCATGCAGGTAAAAGAATTTAGGTAATATATGTTTTGTTAAATTTGTAATAATGTACCCGTTATTCATTTGTGCAACACAAGTAGCATTGTCCTCATATAGGACAGTGGGAGGATAACATTGTTCCGCAATCCCAGTATTAGTTAGTGCACTTTTAGAAGTACTTTGATTATCTGTATTTTGTCCATATGGAACTTCAATCCTTTGTGGTGTGCAATAGGATTTGAACTCTTGACCTTTGAAAGAAAGAATGGGGTTGTTGGAGTGATATCATCATTGGGATTATCAGCTGTATTTTGTCCATATGGAACTTCAATCCTTTGTGGTGTGCAATAGGATTTGAACTCTTGACCTTTGAAAGAAAGAATGGGGTTGTTGGAGTGATATCATCATTGGGATTATCAGCTGTATTTTGTCCATATGGAACTTCAATCCTTTGTGGTGTTGTTGGAGTGATATCATCATTGGGATTATCAGCTGTATTTTGTCCATATGGAACTTCAATCCTTTGTGGTGTGCAATAGGATTTGAACTCTTGACCTTTGAAAGAAAGAATGGGGTTGTTGGAGTGATATCATCATTGGGATTATCAGCTGTATTTTGTCCATATGGAACTTCAATCCTTTGTGGTGTGCAATAGGATTTGAACTCTTGACCTTTGAAAGAAAGAATGGGGTTGTTGGAGTGATATCATCATTGGGATTATCAGCTGTATTTTGTCCATATGGAACTTCAATCCTTTGTGGTGTTGTTGGAGTGATATCATCATTGGGATTATCAGCTGTATTTTGTCCATATGGAACTTCAATCCTTTGTGGTGTGCAATAGGATTTGAACTCTTGACCTTTGTATTTTGTCCATATGGAACTTCAGGTGTGCAATAGGATTTGAACTCTTGACCTTTGAAAGAAAGAATGGGGTTGTTGGAGTGATATCATCATCGGGATTTGTGGGAGTGATATCATCATTGGGATTATCAGCTGTATTTTGTCCATATGGAACTTCAATCCTTTGTGGTGTGCAATAGGATTTGAACTCTTGACCTTTGTATTTTGTCCATATGGAACTTCAGGTGTGCAATAGGATTTGAACTCTTGACCTTTGAAAGAAAGAATGGGGTTGTTGGAGTGATATCATCATCGGGATTTGTGGGAGTGATATCATCATTGGGATTATCAGCTGTATTTTGTCCATATGGAACTTCAATCCTTTGTGGTGTGCAATAGGATTTGAACTCTTGACCTTTGAAAGAAAGAATGAGGTCTTATCCACTGCACCAATTCATAATTTGTGATAGTTTAGAACAAAAAAAAATTATAGACACTTGTAATTTATATTTAAAAAAAAGAACAATGATAATAAATTAATTCTCAACCTAGGCAATAATTAACGACACCTAAAGTAAACTACTAACTCACATTATAGCAAAAAACAACAATAATAAGTCAATTAGTTTCAATCCATAAAAAAGTCCAATAAAAAGAGTCTAAACTCCACCAACAAGGCAACAAACATAACATAATATAAAGTAACACAAGTCTAATGTTCAACACTAACAACAAAGAAATGGATTCACGGTAAGACACTTCGGCTTGTCTGACTAGGAACATCTCCACTACTTTCTCCACGAACTCTATGTCCTCCACTCATCCCAAGTTGTGTCAAAACTGATAATTTTTTAAAATTAAAGAAAAAGAATAATTAGCATATTTATTAAAATTAAACAAAAAGAATAATTAGCACATTAAAGTACTCACCCGATTCAAACTCCTTCTCTAACTCAATCTCAGACACATCTTCTTCATCTTGGAGAAATTTATCCGATGAACTAGATTTGAGCCAATTCTCAGCGCATATCAAAGCCTCCACCATATTAACAGTCAACGAGCTTCTAAATTTAGATAAAACACGACTACTCGTGCTAAATGCAGCCTCAGAAGCAACGCTCGATATAGGGATAGCCATGATGTCCCTCACCATCTCGGATAGAATAGGGAAGCGCGGGCTATTTTTGGACCACCACTGTAGGATATCAAACTGATCACCCTCAATAGCTTTGTTCTTGTATTTCTTTTCAGCAAAGTACACAGTAATATCTGACATATCGCCTGCATCTTCATCTTCACTATCATCATAAATAACATCAACATGGCTTCGAGCACCACTAACTCGAGGTTCAATTTGAACCGAAGAAGGTGTATTGGCAAGTGCTTCATCAGTTGAAGCAAGTTGTTTCTTGTAATACTCAAACAACTCATTCAATGAGTTGCGCACCTCCCCCAACAATTCAATCGCTCGCTGAGGAGCATAAACTTTCTTCAAACACTTTTCCACATGTGTGGTCTTCTGTCTCGGGTCCAACAATGCAGCAATGTAGAACAACTTGTTCATTCTCGGATTCACTTCATCTTCTTCCAACCAATACTTTCCAAGCTTCTTCTTCATCTCATTGGCCATGACCCTAATCTCAGCATCTTTATCCATCTGTAATTGATTAATGAACTCTAAGATATAGCACATTTCCTTGAAAAAAAGATGGGCCGAGACATATGTGGTACCTGAGTAAAGAAGTGTCAAATTATGAAATCAAAGATAGAGCATATTTTATTTGAAAAATAAATGGGCTGAGACATATGTGGTACCTGAGACAAGAAGTGTCAAATCATGAAATCTGCCCAAATAATCGCAAAACATCTTGACTTTAACCTAGTCACAGCTGTCGGGGACTCCAATTGTCATGTCTTTGTACTTCTTTTGATTCAAATCATGTACAAATTCCTTATTTACATTCACATGTAGATTGAAGACCTCAACATATGGCACAGCAGACTCGAGCATCAAATATGTAGAGTTCCATCTCGTCGGCACATCCAAAGTCAAAGACTTGCTGCAATCAATCTTCAAGGCCTCCACATAACCTCTAAACCTGTCCGTTCTAGATGGTGATGCCTTTATCCATTTGACGGCTTCTCTTACTCGTCTCACGGACATGCCAATCTCATCCAATCCATCCTTCACAATCAAGTTTAGGATGTGAGCAACACAACGCATATGCAAATACTTACCACCAACAACACTTGTCCACCACCTCTCAAAGTCTGGCTTCATGTACCTAATTGCAGTATCATTTGCCGTTGCATTCTCCATCGTGCAACAGAGTACCTTATGCAAGCCCCACTCCTCCACGGATGATATGATTGCAGTAGCAAGATCATCACCTGTGTGACTAGTGCACTTGTGAAAACTGATTATCTTTTTATGCAATTTCCAGTCCTTGTCAATGCAAAGTGCTGTGACACAAATAAAATTTGTGTTGTTGATCCCTGTCCAACAATCAGTCGTGATCGACACTCGTCCCATGCCTTTAGCTTGAAAAAAAGTTTTCAAAATCACCTTCCGCTCCAAAAATAATCTCACACAATCAGCTTTTACTGTTTGTTTGCCCGGGATCTTGAACATAGGACATGCAGCCTCTATAAACATCTTGAACCCCTCACGCTCGACAAATCTAAATGGAAGTTCATCCATGATGATCATCTGACACAATGCCATTCTAACGACATTTTGATCGAATTTCCAACTTGTCAACGACCCTGTTCCATCAGTAGTGGGTTGTAAGTTGAGAACCGATTGACTAGTTGTTGCTTTATGCTTCTTCAAGCACGAAGTAGTATGATTCTTCAAAGCAGTGGTGCCGTTTTTATTCGGGTCAGCCCTTATTAGTCTGCCACACCGTTTGCATTGCCCTTTCTTAATCTTATCATCCCATTCTCCATCCATAAGCTGAATATAATCAGCCCAAACATTGGACCTTGTCCCTGAAGATTTCCGAGCTTTTTTTGCCTTTGGTTCTTCAACTTCTTCACGTGCATCTTCTTCGAGTTCACGTATTTCAACTTCCTCAAACATATCATCGTCTTCAATTCCAAGCCTATTACTAGCTTGTTGTGTGATAGATTGTGATCCATCTTCAACTCTCTCCATCTAATTGAGAAAAACAAGAAGTTAGTAAGTGAGAGACGCTACTGTTTCTTAATCATTAATAAATAAATCAATATTTGATTTGTAATGCCACTTAGTTAACAATGTCGCTGATTACATGTAACTCTAAGTCAAAATTAAAAAAATGAGTTCCAATCTCAAAACTAACACTATTTGCATTACTCAATTAGCTGAAGTGCCACAGCTGCTGATACACCAACAAGAATTTTCACTCAAAAACACCCAAATTCAGAATTCCAAAATAAAATAAAAATTATTTATACAGTTATACTACTATGCGGCTGTGCCAAAAGTTCTTAAATAAAACAACTATGAGCTAACAACTACAAAACTACTCAATTAGTAACGAATGAATTAAAATCTGGTAATTTCTCGTCCTCTCCTTAATTTATGCAAAATGATTTTTGAGGATAGGTAATAGGTTAACACCAATCTCAAAATATCAGATGTTATACTCCAATCAACACCAAATGCAAATGTTAACTTATACGTGAAACGTGATTATCTCAAAACTAGAAAAAAACTTACCTTTCAAGTTTCAAGGGCGTGTCTCGCCTGAACGGGATTGCTGCGGCGGCGCGGCACCGGTGGGGGTGGCTGGGACGTCGGGGACGCGCCTGCTGAAAGGAATGGCAAAAGCAGAAATCGCCGCAGATAGGGATGGCAACGGGCCGGATCTGGATCGGGTCTGGCTAATACCAGATCCAGATCTGTTTTTTTATATACCAGATCCAGATCCATATCCAGATCCGTGGATCTGAAAATTTTGGATCCAGATCCGTCAGATCCGCGGGTCCACGGGTCCAGATCCATGGATCTACTATTTTTAAATTAAATTAAAAAAATTTCACAAAATCAACAACATTTAATTTTCATAATGAAAAATATAACACAAAATACTTTTATCTAATTAATTTTAGTTTTTATTCTTTTGAATATAATTTATTTATTATTTTTAATTTAGTTAATATTATTAGTAAACTAAATACTCCCTCCGTCCCCAAAATAAGTTCCTCTTTGGGGACGGCACGGATTTTAAGGAAAATGGTAAAATGTATTGATAATGGAGAAAAATATGTTATAATTAGTATTGGGAGTGGTGAAAAGGTGAAAACGTGTTATAATTAGTATTGGGAGTGGTGAAAAAGTGAAAGGTAAGAATAAATAAAGTATTATTAGTGGTGGGGTAGTTGTCCAAAAATAGAAAGAAAGAAAGATGAACTTATTTGGGGGACGTCCCAAAATGGAAAAAGAGGAACTTATTTCAGGGACGGAGGGAGTATAAAATATAAAAAATATATATAAAATAAAAAGGATCCACGGGTTGGATTTGGGCCGGATCCGGATCTAAAATTTCAAGATCCAGATCCGTTTTCAAAATTGAGATCCAGATCCGTCGGGTCCAAAAATTGAGATCCAGATCCGTAAAAACGGATCTAGATCCACGGATCTGGACCGGGTCCAAGATCCACTGCCATCCCTAGCCGCAAACGACAAGAAACAGAGAAAGACGGAAATAAGGGTGGCTGGTTCGTTAGGATTTCAGGGTCCAGCGGCGGCGCCGGTGGCCGGTAGGAAGAGGTGCCGGTGGCCGGAGGGAGGCAAGGCCGACGGGAAGAGGTGTGGAGGCGCAATGGATAGAGTGGAGGAGGCTGGAGGCGTGGAAAATGCCCTAGCTAGCAGCTGTGTTTCCAATTCCAATTCCATGTAAATTATGTAATACAATTACAAAATACAAATTTATTAATTAATCTAATATTTGAACCGGTTAATCGGTTTAACCGGTTAACCGACCGATTAACTACAAACATACTAACCGAAAACCGAACTAAACCGGGAAAAACCGATTATCGGTTAACCGATAATCAATTTTTCCCGGTTCGGTTACGGTTTTAACCGGATAATCAAAATCGGTTTACCAGCCCTAATATTGCAAGTTAATTATCTTTTGAACTTCCAGTTCAGATTCATTAGTACGTGGATCTAAATAGCAAAGATTCTTTTCATTCCATGAAATTTCTCGACATTATGTTGAAGTTGGACTTTTGTCTTTCCCTAATGTCGGGAAATGATCTTCATCAAAAATACAGTCAGCGTACCGAACAGTAAATTGATCCTCAATCATGGGTTCAAGAAATTTAACTATAGATGGAGATTCATAACCCACGTATAACCTAGCTTACGCTGAGGGCCTATTGTGGTACGTTTTGGTGGCACTATGGGAGTATAAACTCCACAACTAAATATTCGCAGATGGGAAATGTTTGGTTCTTTACCACGTACTAATTGTATTGGAGAATATTCATGATATGCAGTTGGTCGGATTTGGAGCAAATTTGCAGCATGCAAAATCACATTACCCCAACAAGTAATAGGTAAGTTTGATTTTTGTAGCAATGATCTAGCTACTAGTTTTAAACGTTTGATCAATGATTCAGCTAGACCATTTTACCTGTGGACATATGGAACATGATGCTCCACTTTGATACCCAATGACATATAATATTCATCAAAAGATTTGGATGTGAATTCACCGACGTTGTCCATTCGAATGGACTTTATTGGGTCATCGGGAAATTGAGCTCTTAAATTGATTATTTTGGCAATAAGCTTTGCAAATGCTTTATTGCGAGTAGATAATAAGCATACATAAGTCCATCGAGTAGAAGCATTAATCAGGACCATAAAATATTGAAATGGTCCTGACGCCGGGTGAATTGGTCCACATATATCTCTTTGAATTCGTTCAAGAAAAATGGGAGATTTTAATTTAACTTTGGTACGAGAAGGTCGTACTATAAGCTTACCTTTTGAACATGCTTAACAAACAAATTCATTTGAAGATGATAGATCTTTTGTTTGTATATTGTGTCCAATAACATTATTAATAACCCGACATATCATATTATGCCCAGGATGACCCAATCGTTCATGCCATAATATAAAAGATTTTGGGTTTTTAAATTTTATGCTTAACGCAACATGATTTGTTAGGTTTAATATGAGTATAATACAGCCCAGAGGAGAAAGAAGGGAACTTCTCAAAAATTTGTTTTCTACATCCAACATTCTGAGTGATGATCAGAAATTCATTGTTGTTATCGGTTTAAGTTTCAATGTGAAAACCATTTAGTCAGATATCTTTAAAACTAAGAAGGGTACGTTTTGATTGGGGATACAAAAGTGCATCGTTTATAATTAATTTTGTACCCATAGGGAGTATCAGAGAAGCTCTTCTGGAGCCAACAATAAGGATATTGTCATTTGCAATCATAGTGACGCTCCCTTTTTTTTCAATAAGAGTTTGGAAATATTTTCTATCAATAAGTATAGTATGTGTTGTGGCACTATCCACTAGACACAATGTACTTTCATTCTCCATGAGTTGCATGTTTGAGTTTGACATTCTAAAAGCAAAGAAGTAGAATATACATCAAGAAAATAGCAAATAAAGATAGCAAATAGTTCGCAACAAGTGAATTCACTTTTGTTGATATCAGACATATTCAAAATATATATAACAATCAATGAGAGAAAAATAATAATTTCAATTATCAAGAGAAAAATTACAATTATACACAATTATATTTCAACCAATTCATTTTAAAAATAACAAACAATAAATGTTATAATTGGGAGACGATCCTCAAGATGTATTAATTTCTATCACATAGGAAGAAGATCCTTAAGAAATGAATACATCTATCCCAATATAAAATCTCGATATCAATAAAATCACAATTCAAAATATACACATAAATGCATAATGCTAATAAAAGAAGCATATATGCAACATAATTCATAAGTTCATAACCGCTCAGACTCAAATATACACCTATGAGCCGTCGTTTTATTTAATGAAAATGTATCTTACTATTAGAACCAAGTCAAACGAAACCCTCCAAATATATTTATATATAAAGAGTATTTCCTCCTGCCTCTAAGTTTCATCCTACACACATGTTTTAAGAAATCTGAAACTCACGGAAATAATAAAATAGTCGTTTATTTTGTTGGGTTCGCCCCTTTTTAACACCATTTACTCGGAATTATGTGTGCTTAATTACGTGGTCTGATGGTGTTACAGAGAAATCTGGTCTGGATATCAAAGGACAATAGAATTTGAGACTTTCTTAAGGTTTGAGATTCCTTCTCACCCAAAATTGCACAAAGGACAACTGAAAAATGGGCTTCGCTATCTTATTCTACCAAATAAAGTCCCTCCTAACAGGTAATCTTATTTCGCAATAACTTCTATGGACATGATAAATGCATTTTTATATGATTTAAGAGTATATTGTCACATTATGGAGAATGCTTGAAAAATCTGAAAAATAAGCATGATATTTAACAGTTTACACATGATTTCAAATATCCTTTTTTTTTTTTGTAGGAATCAAGAACCAAATATCAAATATTCCTATTCACATGAAGTTATATCATCGACTATCGATTCTTCACTTAAATACACAATTATATTTTCTATTTTCAAACATGTTGTATCATAATTAAAACTCCTTAATCGATACACCTAATCACGCTAAACACATTTTTCTAGCATAATATGCACGCATTATCACAAAGCCACAACCTCACACCGCTGGGAATAAAACCCAATTCCGCAAAGCCATCTCAAATACCAATTCAACACACGATTTTTCCATTGCAATAAAAACACTATTTTTCTTATGGTTTATCTCTATGTTCACTCAATTGGCTAGAGACTCGTGCTGATAACGTGTTGTAATATTCCCTTGAACAAGCAATTCCAAAGTAAAAGAATAAAAGATTCAGAGAGAAAGAGGAGAGAAAAACAGATTATGTATTCTCATTAACTGAAATTACCGTTCCATCATATATATATATATATATATATATATATATATATATATATATATATATATATATAGGGAAGTGATACCGTGAGAACACCTCTTAAAATAAAAAATAAGTATAGGAATATGAATTTTATGTAGAACAAATATGAATTTGTTGTATAAAGGTATGAATTGCGAAAAATAAATTTTTGCTTCCTTTGGAATTCGAACTTAGGACCATGAATTCATCCAACAGGATGATGAATCAACCGTAGATCTTGATGATCTAAGTAGGATGTGGTTTTAGAGAGAATTACATTATTTGTGAGAACGTGAGAACCATCAAATCTAATGCATTCACTGTAAAAATTAATGCATTCGCTGTTAAAATTAATGCACTCAAAAAAATAAAAAAATTGCTCCCGTCAGGATTCGAACCCAGGATCTGCATTCATCCAACAAGATGATGCATTCACCATAGATCTTGATGATTGAATGACTGAAAATAATATATATATATATATATATATATATATATATATATATATATATATATATATATATATAGGGGTGAGATCTATGGAGAATAACCCCTTAGAGCACTCCCAGCAGAAATCCCAAAATTATGCTCATATATTCCTCCCTAAAGCTTCCCTATTTAATTTTAGGATCTCGATTTTATAAATGCATACTCCAGATCTCCTATTTTCTACATAAAAACAATAATTATGTGTGGGCCCTACTAATTATAAGCTTAAAATAAATTTAGGTTGGGTGTAAATTTAAGATTGAATTTAGGTAGGTGTAAAAAAATTTGTGGGCCCCATCCAATTTAGGGGATCTGCTGGATGCATTTTTTTATCTCATTTTCAATTGTTTTAGCCTAAATTTAGAGTTAGTGATGCATTTAGGTGATCTGCTGGAAGTGCTCTTAGTAAAGAATAGAGAATAAATCTATACCATTTGATCCCCTAGATCCTACGACAGCCTTTTATTCATATTTTGATTATTAAAAACTCATGGCATTAAATTACTCGAATTCTTTAGTCTGTAAGGGGTTATTTGGAAATTTACACATGAAAGAAAATCTGGAAGATTGGGTTCTTCCGCATTTCACTCCTCCACTACTCTTCAAAATTTTCATGGAGATTTTAGATTAGGGCATTACCAGAGACAGAGATAGGGGGTGGCTGGTAGTGGCCACTGCCCCCCTCAACTTTTTAAATTTTTGTAGGTATATATATGTATAAATATATTTGTATATATCAATATGCACTCAAAATATATATATATATATATATATATATATATATATATATATACACTAATAATAAGACTACAAAATACGGTCAAGCCCATTAGGCCATTACTAAGCCCATATGGCGTCTTTAAACAAAAGTCTAAGTATTAGGCCCATTTAATTGAAAAACTCATTTAATCAATATTGGAGAATAGTTGGAACACATCAGACGCAAGTTTTCAAAGGAGGCGAAAAGTCAGATACAAAGAAACTAAGGTGAATTTCAATTGAACATAATTACGCTGCAGAATCGTTCAATTGAAGAATTACAAGTCAAGTGTAAAGCAAAAAGTCTACCGTTTTGAGTTTAGTTTAAAGAATTGAATTATCGAAGGTAATAATTTAATATTTTATTCATTATTTATGAAGTGATGATCATTATTTGAGTCTACCTTTGATGAAGTGATGATCATTATTTATGAATTACAGTAATATTTTATTTTTTATATATAGGTTCACAAATCGATTCGATGAAGTATAAAACACTACATTCGTTTTTCAATGACAACAAGAAACGCCAAAGGGTTGTTGAGGAGAGTTCAACTTCTCCTATTTTAGAAACTTCAATGCTTGATATGGATAATAATGTTGCTTCTGAAATGATCACTCCGGTGACTCCACCAACAAATATTATTGAGCAGTCTTCTCAAAAAGAGGTACAAAAGCTTGATCCCAATTTTAATAATTTTCATATAGAACGAGATCTCGGATTGCGTATGTCTATATGGAGTTATTCAGTAGATAAAAGAGATGAGATTAGGCGTGCTTATTTAACTATGGGTCCTTATCAAGGAATTCCAGAAAAATCCTCAGAGTATATGGATAAAAACCGTAGAAAGTTTGTACCAGCGTGGTATAAGAAATTCCCTGATTGGTTGGAATATTCACCTATAAAAAATGCTGCTTATTGTCTTCATCGTTTTCTTTTTGTCAAGCCATCTGCACATCCATGGGCTAATGCGTTTAATGTGGACGGATTTCAAAATTGGAAAAAAGTAAGCAATGGTGATAAATGTTCTTTTTTGATTCATGAAAGAAAATGCCCGAATTCTTCGCATAAGAAAGCTGTAAAACAGTCTCTTGATTTGATGAATTCATTGCAACATATTGAAAGGGTCATAGACAAGCAATCCTCTGAGATGGTTGAGAAAAATCGTTTGAGACTTAAAGTTTCTATTGATGTTGCAAAATTGTGTGCGTTTCAAGGCATAGCTTTTAGAGCTCGTGATGAATGTCCAGATTCAAGTAATCGAGGGAATTTCTTAGAGATTATAAATCATACAGCTTCTTACAGTGATGAGGTGAAGTCGGTTGTCTTGGGAAATGCTCCTCAAAATGCTTCTTATACTTCCCATCAAATCCAAAAGGAGATTTTATTCATTTATGCTAGCAAGATTCATAAATTTATCAGAGAAAAAATTGGTGATGCCAAGTATTGTATTATTGTGGATGAATCACGAGATGAGTCAAAAAGAGAGCAAATGGCTATTGTTTTGAGATTTGTGGATAAAGATGGCTATATTCGTGAGCGATTTTTTGACATAGTACATGTGGAGGATACTAAGTCTGCTACTTTGAAATATGAGATTTCTGCTGTTCTTTCTCGCAATAATCTTATCATATCGAACATGCGGGGACAAGGTTATGATGGTGCTAGCACTATGCGAGGTGAGTGGAACGGTTTACAAGCACTTTTTCTAAGAGAATGTCCATACGCTTATTATGTGCATTGTTTTGCTCATCGATTACAGTTGGTTTTAGTTGCAGTAGCTAAAAGTATTATATCAGTTGAGCATTTCTTTTCACATGTGAATGTTATTGTGAATTTGGTGGATTCTTCTTCCAAGCATCATGATCAACTACAAAGTGCTCAAGCCTTGCATATTGAAGAATTAATTTCCAATAATGAACTTGAAACTGGGAAAGGAAAAAATCAAATTGGAGGTGTGCAGCGTCCAGGAGATACACGATGGGGCTCTCATCTAAGGTCTCTTCACAGTGTACGCAATATGTATAAGTCCATTCTTCTTGTTTTAAGAGCATCCGCAGCGCTGGGTGCGATGGCCGGATCGAACCCGGCCTATCGCACCCAGCGCCGTTGCTGCACCCGGGTGTGAAGGGGGGGCGATGCTTCGCACTCGGCGGAGACGGGAGCGAAGGAGGGGGCGTGTAAACACGCGCCCCTTTTCGAACCAAAAAAAAAAATTAAAAAATAGCCGTTTTTTGACCGTTTTTTTTCCCGTTGCCCTTTTTTTTTTTTTCTATAGCCCCTCTATATATACATATACAACCTCATTTTCTTCTTCATCCTCAATCATTCATCCATTATCCTCATCTTCTAAATTATTTCAACAAATAGCAATGGAAGGCAATTGGAGCAACTATTGGCGTGAACATCCTCAAAATCCACCCCCCGGCGAATCAAATGCTTCCAGGCAAGGATTCTCGCCTTTCACGCAAGAATCGAATGCCTTTCAAGCGGCGGCCACCAATTTGAACCCCCGCTTTGCCGCCGTTGCCGAGCCTGAGCCCGACGTGGAGGAGATTGCTTCTATGCCGGCGACCACCAAACGTAGCAACTATTATCCGCCAGAAACGATGCTAATTTGCCATTTGTATTGCGAGCACACCTACGACTCTGTATTGGGTGTCGACCAAAAAGGGGCGAAGTTTTGGGGCTCCCTCTGCACCGAATACAACGCTAAAAGGCCCCAAGGATCTATTTCACGCGACGTCACGCAAATCAAATCTCACTTTCAACGGGTGTCGAAGGATGCGAAGAGGTTTGAGGCCATGCACAAAAAATGTCACGATCAATGGAAATCAGGCATGAGTGATATTCAAATCCTGGAGCAAGTAGAGGCAATGTGGCTAGCCGAGTACCGTGTTTCGTTCCGGTATCCGCATGCATGGAAGATCTTGCGCGAGTCCAAGAAATTTGCAAGTCTCGGCGAGAATGTTCACTCCGATGTCCATTCGGACAAACGATCAAAGGGGTCCGACGGTCTTCCCACAACGACTTCTAGTGACGCGAGTATCTCCACCCGGCCCCAAGGCCAAAAGGCAGCCAAGAGAGACAAACGGAAAGGCAAGAAAAAGGTCGAAGAGACGTCGGAGGATAACCAAAAAGCTCTCGGGTACATGGCGAATATGGTGAATGCAATGGAAACGTTCTCTCAAGTTCAACGTGACCTCGCCGATAGCATGTTGATGAGCCGGGACACCTCTCAAATGAATCCCGACGAATTGGCGTTTCACATGTGCAAGGTGGCGGAGATCAAGCAACGACACAACATCCCGTAGATTTTTAGGATTTTTTATTTTATGTTTGTTTTAATTTAAGTAATTTAGGATTTTAATTTCTTGTATTTCTATCAATGTAGGATTTGAATTTTAATTCAATGAAATTTTAATTTCTTAATTATTGTAAAATGGAAACTAGAATAAAACTAATTCAAAAATAAAATAAAATCTATTGCACCCAAGTGGGTGCAATACCATTGTTGGAGTGGGTGCAATAGAAGTGGGACCATTCTATTGCACCCACTATGGGTGCAAGCATTGTGGATGCTCTAAAGGTGATCCTCAGTGAGAAAGGTAACTTGTCCTTTAAAGCTACTGCTAATGGGCATATGATATGATGACATCATTTGAATTTTTGTTTATCTTGCATTTTATGATTGAGTTACTTGAAGTGACTGATGATCTTTGTGGGATTTTACAATACAAGAATCAAGATATTCTCAATGCAATGGATTCTGTCACTAACACAAAAGAACTCATTCAAAAATATAAAGAAAGTGGATATGATCGATTGCTTGATGAAGTGAAGAGTTTTTGTGTGAAATATGAGATAAATATTCCAGATATGAATGGTCCACGTTGCTCAGGTAGAGGTCGAGTTGGTAGAGGTGGTTCTATTACTTTGGAGCACCATTATCGTTTTGATATATTTAGAGAAACGATAGATCTTATACTTCAGGAGATGGACACTCGATTTAATGATGATACTGTAGAATTACTTAGGCTCAACTCAGCTTTGGATCCGAGAGATGGATATAAATCTTTCAACATCGATAGCATTTGTGAGTTGATGGAGAAGTTCTATCCTAGTGATTTTACTAGCCAAAAGAAATTGCATATGAAATATCAATTGCAACTTTTTGAACTTGATATCAGACGCAATGAGCTTTTCCAAATCGTAATGCCGCATTACGATTCCAAACAAATACATTCTATATGCCGTCAAAAAGTCTCCAGATTAACAAAGAAGGTTGAAAGTTCATCGTTATTTTTGCATAATCATCGTGTATTTAATTAACTGTGTATATATATTTTAATTAATTGTTTTTATATTTATAAAAGCATAATCGATAACTATGTATTCAATGCATCTTTTAAGGTAAATTTTATCAGCCTTCAAGTGATAAAATTTGGAAACTTTATAAAAAGTGGAGAGGAAATAATAAAAAATAAAAGGGTGATTTTATTCATAGCCTCCGTTTTACTCACTATAACCCCCATCTAAAATAATAATAATAAATAATTGAGAATTTACTATTTCACTCTATAGTCCATAGCCTCCAATTAAATATACTAAATTTTCAGAAATTATGTTGTGTCTTCTAAATGTCTTACGCCATTACCAGCGGCGCGACGCCTTCGGAATCTTGGAACCCCCAGTTGTAATCCTATAGTATATTCAGTTGTGCAATCGAATGAGGCAAGAACATCGTCGGCAGATAGAGAAATGAGATAGCTTGACAGATAGTGAGGGAAAGGCTTTTATTTATAATTATATTATTCATTGCTTTAGTTATATCATGTGCTACGCTAGTCCGACTCATTGATTTTATTCATTATTTATGATTAATATAATGACTATAGCCTTCGCTCACGAATTGTTGCACTCAAATTGCATAACAGAGTTACTGCAATGTATAAGCACGCCCACCACATGTTTGTGAGAAGTGTTAGCTGAGAATCACACAGTGATATGCATGTGTTTCTTGCAATTTCACTTTACGAACTTTAAATGTATTTTGTCCCTCCTTGAATTTCTACTTAGCAGCTATGAATCACATATATTTGTGATATTTTCTCCTGCCATTTCCACTTCATGGAAAGGCTCATGAATGTGACTAAATAAACACCATTCAACGTCTTCACCGTACGCTTTTTATGACTGATTGTCTATTGAATGGGGTATGTGGTTTTGATTTCGTTTCTCAAATAATGATCATATAAAATTGGGAGTTAGATTTCAGGGTAATGTTTGAGGTACATACTGGGTTCCGAAATTAATGAAGGCGTCGTAATGGCGTAAGACATTTAGAAGACGATATAATTTTTGAAAATTTAGTCGGGCACAATAATATGATATTATTGGGGGCTATGAATTGTAGTATATTTAATTGGGGCTATAGGGTGAAATAGTAAATTTTTAATTATTTATTATTATTATTTTAGATGGGGGCTATAGTGAGTAAAACGGAGGCTATGAATAAAATTACCCAAAATAAAATTGGGTGAATTTTGGACAATGAGCTTTAGCAAAATAAACGAAGCCCACAGCCAAAGTCCAAAACGAAACGAGCCATCGCCACCGCCAGTGTGCAGATTCCAGAAGCATCCACTTGGATTACGGTAGTCCGCGTCGCATAGTATCTAAACCCCATCCCGCATTTATAAATTCATTTTTTAGCCCTAGCAATTTTCATTAGTCGGGTTTCGATTTTTGCCTCCTTTCCCCGTCTTCTCAAAACCCTAAACATCTCACTGTCTCTAAACCCCGCCACTCTCGCACGCCACTCACGCATCCTTCTGCGCAATGGAGTTCTGGGGTGAGTTTTATTTCATTTCTCTTTATTATCTTCTTCCTTTGATTTCGGTTACATAAATTATATTATTGTGTTGTTATTCACCATATTACGAGGATTCTTTAGCATAACAGAGCAACATTTGTGATTGTAAGCTTGCTTGTTTTGTGCGTGTTTGTTATTTGCTTTCCTGCACTGTAAAATTATTTGTTCAGAAACATTGCGACTCCTTTTAAGATTTGCAGCGTCATTGTTGTCGATGATTTGTAACGCGTCAATTAGAAACTATTCAAATTAGTATTGCAAACTCCTATGTTTTCAGAAATTGTTTGCTTAAATTACCTATGCCAACATCTTTTTTTTCGTTTTCACCATCCTGAAATTCCTCTCTTAATGGATTTATAACTGCAAATGCTCATTGGTTCAGGTGTTGAGGTCAAAAGTGGAGAGCCTCTTAAGGTTGTACCTGGCGAGAATATGGTTTTGCATCTGTCTCAGGTCTGATAATATTTTGTTTAGATATCTAGTTTATTTTAGTTTTCATTATTCTGAACATCAATTTTCTTTCTTACAGGCTTGTCTCGGTGAGTCGAAAAAGGAGAAAGCAAATGATTCTGTCTGCTTATTTGTGAATGTTGATGGGAAGAAACTTGTTCTTGGAACGCTAATCACTGAGAAGCTGCCCCAGCAACAGTTTGACTTGGTGTTCGACAGAGATTTTGAGCTATCACATAACTGGAAAAGTGGAAGTATCTACTTCTACGGATACAAGGCCAATAACCCTTTTGATGAATATCCTTTGAATTGCATTTTTCCTTTTAAAGCAATGTCTTCTTATCAAACACTATCATATGCATTATTGTTTGGAATTTTTTCCTTGACTCTCAAGTTCTTTCATCCCCACTATGCAGTCGGAAGAATCTGGTATTAATCCCATTATTACTGTATTAATTAACATTTATACCCTGCTTCAAAATATAAAATTAACCCTCTTACCCCATCCCTATCTACCTACTAACAACGTTGTTTAGGTTATGTAATCTATTTGCTTACTTTTTCAGATGAATCTGATTCTGAAGAGGATATTCCTCTCGTGACTGTCAATAATGGTACCTAGTTTACGCTTATATCTGATAATGGCATGGTGGCAACTGGTTTTATTTCAATGTGTTAAGATATTGTGTCATGTAATCTTCAGCTAGACCTGAGCCAAAGGTTAAGCAAGAGAAACCTGCAGAAGCTGTTAAAGCCAAGGGTAAAGAGTCTGATGCTGGTAAGCAGAAGGTGAAGATTGTTGAGCCTATCAAAGATGCCAATCCAGAAGATGATGATGATACCAGTGATGATATGATGTCTGAAGATGATGATGAAGATGACTCTGAGGTACATTCACATATTCAAATAGAGTATGCTGGTTCGTATTATAATATTCTCAGCTGCTCCAATATTTCTGAATAATTATGGATAAATTTAATATTTATTATCAGAATGTTGATTTCTTTCAGCTAGTGAGCTTCTGTTGTTTGAGGTTTAGCTTTGATTACTTGGTTTTCTTGTTTTTTGAGTCTATTGAAGTCATCTTGGCTTGAGTGTGGTTTCTTATTTCATTTAGCTGACTATAATGTTCACTAGCTGAAAATGATAATAGATATAATTATTATAATTTTTTATATATTTATTAATGTGGACAACAAATGATGGATTATCAGTTCAATTTTTTATGGCATATTATTGTAAATTTGATGGCATTCTGTTCTGCCATCTATTTTTATTGGGATTAACTATTGTTAGTACTGGATCCTATGTAATTGTTCTATACCTGATTTTGCCAACTATATTTTGCAACTTTTGAGATTGAAATATGTTCCAACGGCTTCAATTAATTAGTTAGACAATTGCAGGATGGGGATGATTCTGATTCTGATGAATCTGGTGAGAGTGATGAAGATACACCAAAGAAGGTAAAAACATGACTTATTTGTCTCTGATTTTTTGAGATATGTGTAGATTGTGTATGTACTTATATTTTCCTCTTTAAGGCCGAGTCAAGCAAGAAAAGAGCTGCAGAATCTGCTACTAAAACTCCTGTGCAAGACAAGAAGGCCAAAGTGACCCCCCAGAAAACTGGTTATAATCTTGTCTCAGCTTTTGTATAGATTACTTTTTTTATATGCTGTATTGTTTACTTTGTCTCATATATTTTATGTTGTTGGTTCAGATGGAAAGAAGGTTAGTGGTCACGTAGCCACACCTTACCCGGCAAAGCAGGCTGGGAAGACTCCTGCTAACAAGCCAAATCAGCAGACACCACAATCTGGAGGATCGGTCTCGTGCAAGAGCTGCACCAAATCATTTGGTTCAGAGAAAGCTTTGGAATCCCACACAAAAGCCAAGCATGCTAGCAAGTAATTTGGGAATCAGATGTGATTCGATTTTTTGCAGACTTGGCCTTCAATTATCATGAGGGTATTTCAACGTGTAAAGGCTGGGGTAGGTTGAGAAGTCTTCTACATGATGGTTTTGGTTTATCGGAAACAATGTAGCTAAATGATATTTCTTATGTTTTCTTTCATGAATTTTGAATTGATGCATGAATTTTGCCGTGTCTCTAATTCCAATTATTTGTTATGGGTATGCTTTAGGTGTTACAATGGTGAAGGTAATTTGTTTCTTAAAAGGTTCTATGTTGCATGTGTAGCTAATTGTTTCTTTACTTGCATTCACATGGTGATGTTGGAAGTTTGAAATCATCATAACTGGGTGCATTAACACTTGAAACTTTGGCATGTAGTGAAAAAAAGTCGAAAGTCCAATAATAATGCTTCAAAAAAATAGGACATAAATTAAAAAAAGTAGATAAAATAAGAGAGAAAAGAGAGTAGTAAAATAAGTAATGAGGAGAGATAGGGAGTAAAGAAGTAGGAGTAATTTTTTTTAAGTTAGGACGTAACAAATGCGACGTCTAAAAAGGAAATTTAGAATGTTATTATTATACATGTAAAGTTTGTCCAAATAGCAAATAATTGAGATAATTCAATTTATCTAGATTAATCTTCAATTGCCTCCTATGATTAGAGGGCCGATTTTCTTTTGAACAAATTAATCTATAAGGCTGTGTTCTTTGTTATGGATAAATTTATTATGAAAAATTTGAACATATTAATTTTTAAGGTTGTGTTATTTTTTATGGATAAATTTATTATGAAAAAATGAGGGATACTAATAATTTATGATTTCAAATGTCTCATTTCCTTTTCCCTCATTTTTTACAAAAGAGAATCATCATTTTTCATTTCTTCTTTTTCACTTCAAGGAGTGATAATATTATCACATTAAAATTGAAATATCCCTATTTTTTCTATGATATTATTCATCCTTGAAGTGAAAATAAGAAAGGAAAAATGACGAGCTTCTCTTTTGTGTCAAATGTTGGAAAAGAAATGTGATATTTAAAAGCATAAATTTTTGTTATCCCTTCTTTTTCAATGATAAATTTATCCATTAAAGTAAACGCACCACAAAGATTAATACTCTAAAAGTATCTTCTACAATTTTGCCCGACAGGTGAGTTTTACTAAAATGTCATTAACTCGTTTAAATTTGTAGTTAGACACGCATTAGTGTGTGTGACGCGGTGAAATCCTCTGTTAGAATTTTGGTTGATAGATTAATACTACTGTTAATTATATTGATAGAGCATTTTCAGTATACGTTGGTGCAACTTGATTCGAGGCAGGTTTTCATTTGAACAGAGGAAAGACTTTCTTTTGAACAGATATTCTTCAGATAATTGAATTCACAACAAATTAATGGTGTAAATCCATATTACCAGCTTTACATACAGTTTATGTTGTCATGTGCCACAAACTATCGAAATAAGGAAATTCACTGAAAAAACAGTTCACATAAAAAAACACTCACGAAAGAAAAAAAGAATACCAAAATAACTTGGTTGCCCAAGTTTTCACAATACTAACAATACGGTGAAAGCACGATTCAATTTAGTCACAACAGAAGGATGAATGTAAGAGTTTCAATATTACACACCTTAAGGAATCCAAAAGGAAGAAAAAAAGGAAACAATAATCTTCTAAAGAAAAGGGAAATCATTGCCTGAGTAAGAACTGCTGCTTGAAATTCTAAAAACTAAACATAGCACGACAGTCGCTCTGAAGAAGCCACTTCATTTCTGTGTCGAATTGATATCACAAGAACTTAATCCTCAGCCATCATATATTGGCTGCATCTTGCAATCTTTTCTGCAGTCAAAACTGGCCAACCTGTATACAAATATTAACATAAGCTGCTACAAAAAAGACCATGCCCCAGCAGGAGTATCCGGCCCTGCACAACTTGAAAAAACTGTATTAAATGATCAAATATTAAAATGGGGTTATCCTTCAGCTTCACATCGATAGGTGATTAGAAAAAAAGGACGCTTACCTGTTTATTATATTAGTCACCCCAGGAATTGGTTGGGAGGATTGAGGTGGGGGTGGGGGGAGTGTAACATAGTCAAGGAACAACAACAGTTCTAAGGTGAACACAGATAATTGAGGAAACATAGTCCAAGTTATTTCTATCTGAAAAGACAAAACAGATCCTGCTCCACCAACTGATAATAATATGATCAGTTTAGTCATGCAGGATTCAGCAAAAGAAGTGTTTGCTAAGTGTGTGGGTTGGAGGAGGGGGAAGGGGGTGCATGACATGCTAAGATTTCTATAGCAGCTTCCTCTTCCTAGAATAATTATTGGCCTCACCAAACGTTTGCTGGAATGCATGCCTATTCCCATAATTGAAAACTAATTTTAGGATTTTTAGGCTGTTTAAAAGAAAAATGTTGAATCAAGTGCCTGTGTTCATTTGCTATTCCTCCTAAACATAGCTATTTCTTTGGAAGGAGGAAAGGGAGAAAATGGTGAATTATCCGCACCTGCACAGTGAAAATAGGCAGTAAGCCTTTTCTCACGGCAGTACGTAGTTAATGAGTAAAAAGAGTATATGGTCTAGCGCCAGAAGCTACATGACAGGGGGAATAATCAAACAAAGAAAGGAGACAAACCAAGATTAACTGCATAGCATTTAGAAGTCATAATCTCCATTTCCTTGCTCTGTTGGACGCTGATTGTCGTCATAGGAACGCGAACGCCCATCATTATGTTCAAAGCCATGGTTACCATCCTCGGGTTTATTATTATGATCTCTAGCAGGTTCAGGATTCTCCCTTTCCTTATTCCACTGTTCAATTTTGGCCCTTCTCTCCGCACTGCTTTCTCTGACTGGGCTCCTGTTTCTCCTTCCCCCAGGACTTCTGCTTCGGCCACTCCTTCGACCCGGGCTTCTGCTTCGAGGTCTTCTGCCTCTATCATGGTGACGGTTATCACCACCCCTTCTCCCAGAGCCATGACGCTCCTCATAGCCACGGGGACGAGGACTACGGCTTCTGCTTCTACTGCGGTCATGCCTTCGTCTACCCTTCCGAAACAACTGCTGCCTCAGTTCCCTACAGGCAAATTAAATACATCAATCATTAATGAGGCAGACGAATTATATATAGATCTTGATGATCTAAGGACTGAAAATAATTCATATTTTATATTTTAAACGGTGTTTTTATTTTAGCCCAGCCCTATATATATATATATATATATATATATATATGTATATATTGAAATAATAAATTGAGACAAAGCACACCTGCTAATCTTTTTCAGATGCATGAAGTTGCAGTATCCACCTCGATTACATACATTTTCTTCATATTGCCTACAAGTTGCCTCACGGAAATCCGTCACAGGAGAGAAGTCAGCAATGATAGGTCGCCCTGGAAACATTCAATTTAAGTAATCTGACGTCAGTTCAAACCAAAGGTAAAAGCCCAATCAGGAAATCAATTCAACATTCCAGACACCGACAAAAGTAAATGGAATAAAGACATTCTCCAGGAGAATAAGATGCAGCAAAAATAAATTGCACTTGTTTGAAGAAGTCTCCACAATATTACATACCACTAACACTAGGTTTACATATTGGGAAATAGTCATTTGTAAGACAAGTCACGAAAGAAAACACATTCAGCCCAACTTTTTATGATCATAGCTTATAAATTTAGGATGTTCCTCAGGGTATACAGCTAGAAATAAATTTGGAAAAGGAGATCTATAAAACTTGAAGACTACTGTTTCGAACTTATGCAATTCATAATCATCTGCAGATACAGCTACCTAGAACCCAATGAAGGCTAAAAAACAAATGGAAAGGAATTTTATACCCATTTCACAAGTAAAACACTAGTTTAACCTAGTATTTTCGATATATTTAGAGTTCATGTTTTGCAAATTCAGCTAAAAGCACAAACTGTAATAAGACGAACCTTCATAAGATCTTCCAACAAGATTCTGTAGCGCATTCTGCGCTTGGTCTTCTTCCCTAAACTGGACGTAAACATTACCAACCATGTGGTCAGCCAAATTATCACATATGTTCAGGCTCTGGATATCACCATATTTGCTCAGCTCCTGAAACAAATCTTCGTAGAAATCCTATCCACAACAAAGTGAAAACAAAACTAGAAAAATCAATTCAGGTCCTCTAAGCTAATCACTGGAACCCTAGAAATTCAACACAAATATACCATCGTGCAAGTAAGATGCTTCTACTGGAAACCTAAAAATTTCAATATGCTAGGCAACAAATCACTAAACGCTCAGCTGAGTTTAAAAAACAATAATACGAATGAAACATTGGGCCAATTAATTGAAGGCAAAGAAAGAGAACCTCGAAATGGGATTGGATCTTCTTGGGATCGATGGGCTGGCCCTGGGGGTCGACGCCGGGGGTGATCATATCGGGGCGTTGGTACATGTTGGAGAGCAGCAGAGTGGGGCTGATGCTGGGCTTCGTGTGCAGACGCGAGCAGCGGTCGCCGTGCCTGCACGCGCCGATCTTGAAGTAGAAGGGGCAGTTCACCCTGTCCTTCTCCGTTCCGAATATCGACGCCAAGTGCTCCGCCATCTTTCTCTCTCTCCAGATTTCTTTCTTCTGTCTGTGCCAGAGAGAGAAGCTTGTTTGTAAAGACTCCGCTCCGCTCTAGGGTTTGCAGATTAAAATGTTTTGGCAGGTGGGGGGGTGGGGGGGCGCCTCTCTATATATGTACAACGTTAATAACTAACAATCCAGCTGGTTTGCCCGAGAGGTTAAGGGGGAAGACTTAAGATCTTCTGCACATAAGTGCGCATGGGTTCGAACCCCATAGCCAGCACTTCAGTGTTCATTTTTATTTTTAAATAGTTATAATTCCAATATACTACTCCCACTTCCATTTATAGAAATAGTAGGGTATATATTCGTTAGCATAATTTTATTTTGAAAACATTGTAATTCCAATGTTCTTATTATTATTATTATTATTATTATTATTATTTCATTTTATAACATTTCATGTTTAGAACATTGTATTTTATTTTTTTAAAACATTATATTTCCAATAATTTTTTTTTCTTTAGAATTACAAGTAAACAACCCGCACCACACAAAAGTGGAAAATAACCACACGCGGGCGGAACCACTAACCACATAACAAAGGTGGAAAATAATCACACACAGGAAGAACACTACCCAAACACTACCCATACAAATATGAAAAAATTACCCTCATACAGACAAGATTCGACCCAAAGGTGGAAAATAATCACACATAGGGAGAACACTACCCGAACATTACCCATACAAATATGAAAAAATTACCCTCATACAAACAAGATTGAATCCAAAATCTCTGATAAATGAGAGTCTGTTAATGCCTCAATCACTTGAGCTAGGTCTTATTGGCATTATATTTCCAATATTATTATTTGTTATTTCATTGTTCAACATTTTATGTCTAGAAGACTAGAGCAATGTAATTTGTTTTTTTTTTCGATCTTTTATTAGATGGCATATGTATTGAGAGGTTAGGACCTTTGCACCATCAAAATATTCAACAATCCTTCGAGCTTGTACAATTTTTTTTTCGATCTCTTTTTTCAAAAAAAGGAACTCCAATTTTACCTTGAACTAGTACGCTCCATCCGTGCGATGCACAACGAATATCCAAATTAAACGATATATTTAATTAAATAAGTATAAATATTAAGCAAAATTAAAATATAAATAAATGCAACACATGTTTTATAAATAAAATAAAATAAAATAATCAACATCAATTACTCAATAAAATTTCGAATTTAAGAACGTAAATTTTCAACTTTATACAAAGTGTAATGATAATTAAAGTTATTAAATAATTTTAAATCATTTAATAATAAAATTTAACGTTTTACATCATTATTACAGAGTATTACACGTCATAATAAATAAATACAAAAATATTTTCATACACAAACATAAATAAAAAGTTGTAAAATTTTAACAAAGAGAGAGAAAATAAAATATTTTAAAGTTTTCATAAATTATTCGTTTTAAACTTATTTTTAATGATTTTTATACCATATTAAATATTTCTGTCACAAACCTAAATTTAAAATGCATATTAAATATTTCTTCATTAATCAAATTTGACAATGATTAGAAAAGAATTACTCACTCCGTCCACCAATTCGTGTCCTAATTTCTATTTTGGTCCGTCCACCAATTTGTGTCTTACCTATTTTTAGTAACTAATTCCTTAACAAATACTGTAAATAACTTTTTCTTAAAAGTCGTGTCTCTTTCTCCACACATACATTTTTTCGTAAAACTCGTGCCCCTCTGCCTAGGACACGAATTGGTAAATTATATAACAAAATAGGAATAAGAATAGTGAGCAAATTGGTAGGAAAAAAGAGAGAAAAAAAATAGGGAGAAAATGGAGAGAAAAAAAAACTCCTCTTTTATATATTATATAGATAGTCTGTTAGTATTGTTATATTACATCTTAGTCGCACGATTTTATTTGTAACGTTCCTTCCCCATCCCCACCTAGCGTGGATCGGTAAATAGGGTATACTAAAATATCTCTATACCTTTTTACGTATATTTATATTAGGTATGGAGAAATTTCACACCATTAACTATACCTTAATTTCTTATAGACTTTATACAATACACTTATCGTACATTTGTACTATATTTTATTAAATCTCAGTATATTGCACTTTCACAGTGTATCAAAATTTTCAATTTTATACCAAAATTACGGTATATTAGTCATGCAAAAATTTGATCGATAATATCGATAACTTATTTATTGAAAACATATATACATACTGAACATCATTTAACTTAAGCTCTCTCACAAGTTCATACCAAAACAATCATTATAATTATAATTAGTGTTAATAGTGCGAAATATTCATTGGGGATAGTGAAATCAATACTTGTCTTTTCAACATTATTTCAATAAATTATAGCGAATTTTAAATGTTTTGGACGGAATTACCCATGCCTTTCTCTGTTGTAAGTACTAAAAATACACAATATCTTTTTTATCTCTGTTCTCACTCTCTCTTTCTCTCTCTCAAATCCTAGCTAGTTTCTTTGTCGTGCCTCGATCGCTCTGAAGCCTTAGTTCTCATGTCAAGCCGTCAAGTTGCTATCTCTTTCTCTCTCTCTCCGACGAGTAGCTCTCTCTATTTTCGATAGCCTTTTCTCCGATTAAAGCATCACCTCCGTCAACATCATTTTCTGTAGAATCCTATGAAATATGAGTTCTATGAGTGGTAGGAGTTCAAAGAGTTCTAGATCAACGAGAGTTATGAAATAAAAATTCAAATCTAAGAAAATATGAAACAAATGGAACAAATTTGTATCATCCGTACCAAAATCTGTCGTGCCAGCCAGAGGAATGGATGGTCCAAATTTATCCACTGGAACCATCCATTGTTAGAACAGTAGAGATCCGTCAAACATAGGTGCGGCATGAATGGTACGAAATTTATCTTGTCAGACATGTGCGCGACACGAATGTTTGCCCAGAACAAGGATTCACCGGCGTAGTCGGTGGCATCCTTTTCAAATCATTGTAGATTTTGTCCTGGCAGTTACATTTACGCGATTTCATTTTATTTTGTATGATTTGTATTTGTATTTGTAGTTGATTTGTTGTAAAATGATACATGAATAAAATGTTGTTTCGAATTTTTGTTATTTCAAATTAGTGTTATTCCGTGTTATTTCAATTTTCTATCACGCAAGCACATGGGACAAATGGTATAAATATTTTATTTTGTACCATTCGTCCCAATGTCTGTTCTTGTCAACTGTTGGAACAGATGGTACGAAATGACATATTCGTTTCAAGTGTCGTTGTGCCAAATGTTGGGAGGAATAGTACGAATATTCCATTTCGCACCTGTAGTGCCAAGGTTTGTCGCGCTAAGTGTTGTAACGAACAGTACGAAATGTCATATTCAAACCATTCATCCCCATTGTTGTCGTGCCAAATGTTAGGAGAAAATAGTATGAAATGACTTATTCGCATCATTCATGTTGATCCCGGTGCGAGTATATACTGGTGTAGTTTTTTATTTTTTTGGGGAAAAGGGAGAGGGAGAAGAAATACACGAGTTAACAGTTTTAATTTTTCTTTGCTATTTTTCAACTTGAGTGTTCTAAGGCAGGTGGACTGATAATGTGTCAGCTTGAAAGATGCAAATCAGCATACTGATGTATGTTGACTGTTGTTTAGAAAAACTTCTGCCTAGTAGATAATCGGTTACCTAGCTACTCTACCGATTACTTGTCAGCGAGTAAGTTAGAATAGAAATTGAAACATGTGCAAAATTATGGTGGTTTGTACTCGCTGAGATAATATTTTGTCATGTAGAGTTCAGTTTGAGTATGAGTGACCTGAGTTATACTGATAAAACATAAAGATCAGTTTTCATACTTATGTTAAATGCCAATGCAGGTGGTCAGTAGGCTGAAAGGTTTGTCAAATAAAGCAGCACTAAAAGCACAATCAGTTAGTGTTCAGTTTGTTGAGATGTTTACAAAACAGTTGAAACAAGAACAACAAAACTAAAGTAAAAACATAAAATACAGCATACAAGTAATTTAACATGGTTCAGAGCAACTCTTCCTACATCCACAACCCTAATAAACAGAGGAATCTCTTAACCTTATATTCCTTGTTATATAGCTGCAAGTTAGTTTGACCAGTCAGTTCACTTAGACTGATCAAATGGTTTACGTGGCCATGATTGTTGAGCAATCACGCAGTTGCAATATTGTATTGACAATTTACGCGGATTGTGACTATATGTTATTGTTGGGAAATGAAAGAATATCCAATCCCATGTTTTGATGATACCAAAACCACTGAAAGGCACATTCTACCTAATGGTGGTTTGAGTTTCTTGGAGTGCTAGACTGGGCAGTGAATACAAAATGACTGAAGATGTCAGCTCAACTGAAGGACGCACACAAGTCCAGAACACACCCAGAGATGCAGACTCAACTAAAAACTCTCAACTGAAGGAAGCTGCATCAGAAGCAACTGAGGAATCCACGAGTCATGACATTCGGTCACGTGGACAGCCTCCAAGACATGCTGCAACACTTAAAGAAGTCAGAAGCATTGACCTTGAAGGACAGAGTTTCTTCTTTTGTATAAAATCTTGCAGCATCCGTACCAAAGGACAAGATGGTCATCTCTCCATTCATCAAAAAGAAATAAAGATAAGTGTACCTGAGCCAGAAAATAGACGTTATCTCCCAATGACAGGATTTGAAGAAGAAGATCTCCGCCAACGAATGTATTCCTTAGAGACGCCTATAAATAGCTCAGAAGATTTCTCAAGAAAGAGTGAGAGAGAGAGAAGAGAAGAAAAGAAAAGATTCCGATTCAATCCTCAATGACGAAGTTGGATCAGAAAATCAAATAGAGCTTAATATTACTTAAGCATTGAATCGATGAAGAGATGATTTAAATATTGTAAAATCAGTTTTACTGATTACCTAAACTCTCTTATTGTAACTAGAAATTTCACTTAGATAAATCATTAGCCTAGTTACCGATTACTTGAGATTCTGTACTCAGTAATCCTAGTTGGTATATTACAATACCCCTTTTCAAAAGAGCGAGAAGAGTGTTTGTAATCGAGCTTGAGACATAGACCAAGCTCAGTGGTTGTTTAGTACCAGTAAACTAAACAGTTAGGTTTCTTAGCACCCGCAAGCTAAGTGTGTAAATTCAACCCAGTGAGTTGGTTGCTGAAAGGTGTTTCCTTATCAGTATAGGTTGCTTTGCACCCGTAAGCATTGCAGATAGGTTTGCATTGCACCCGTAAGCATCGTGGTTAGGTTTGCTGTGCACTAGTAAGCACATGCCCAGAGTGTTAGTCAGATTGATCATCTGGCCGTGGATGTAGGAATGTTACTTTCCGAACCACGTAAAAATCCCTTATATTCTTACTTGCTTTTATATTCAGTATTTGTACATATCTCTGTTTCTATAATACTGACTAACTTAAAAGAGTAACTAAGAGATTCTCTGTGAAGAAAATCTTTCAAGGCTATTTTACTAAAGTTTAATATTCCGCTGTTAAAGTTATAGGTTTAACTGATCAATCTTTCGATAGTCAGTTAAATAAGTACTCTACTCTGTTTTACTTACGACTGAAGCCTTAATTGGACTGAAGTTAATTGACCAGCTCGATTAACTGAAGTCACCTACTGAACCTCTGTTTCAGTATCAGTCGCCACCTCTTGTCAATTGAAGCTCGCACTTTCAAATCAGTAAAATTATCTTTTAGTACAAAGGTGTTTGTTTTAAGTAACATTGATTCAAAAATAGCCTACAGGTGTATTCTCTCTCTCCCCCCCCCCCCTCCATACACCTGTCCTTTCAACCCTCAGGGGATCCAACAATTATTTCCTAGTAGCAACCGTTATTTCGTCAACTTTCAGATTTCTCACTCGAAGCTTACTTGCAAACTTCTCTTCACTTCTACACTTGTCTTTTACAATGAATGAGAGTTACAGATGAGGGTTTTCTCCAACTAAATGAACACAGTGTTATAGTTAAAAATAGTTGAAAGGATCAGTGTGTTCAGATCTAGGCTTAGGAGGTTTACAATGAAGAACACTTAGTTTAAGAACTTCTAATATATGCTCAAGTTTGAACTTGGCATTTTACAGTGAAGAACAAGTTTATTTTTGGGGCGATTGTTGTTCTCGAAAGGTTAACCATGAAGATTGGAATTTGAATGAACACAGCAATGTCGGAGATTCACCACATAGGTTCCCCACCACCTTGCGTATTTTGAGCTTCAATCATATATATAGACAAAAATTTGAATAGAGCCGCTGGATAGAGCTTTCTTCAAAATCTAGTATGGTGTCTGTTGAAATCTTCTCATTTGTATCAAGGAATGACTGTGATAGATGGACTTGCACATCTGTTCATTGATGTTGATATTGGCAAACATCATTTTGCATATTTCTAAAAAGTAGGATTCACATTTAATACGAACTTTGTAACATTAAATGTACATAATGGCTTTATACGTTTTAAAGCTTGACATCGTTGTAAGCTTATTGACTTTAGGGCTGACGTGGCATAAGTGAATCTGAGCACGTGCCAGCTTTGTATCCTTCAATCGGCCAGCGTGAGTAAACTGATGCTTCCATCAGTTCGTGTTTCAGTGCAGCAGAGTCATCGTGTTGGTGGTCTAGCACGAACATGATTAGCTTAACTGTCTGCTGATCCTTCAGACTGGGATTGCTTCATCAGTCTGGTTCTCCTTCAATTGGATCATTTACTGGTTTTCCTTTGCAGTTTCATCACCAGCTAGGATTTTAGCAGCTTTAAACTTCTTCATAGAATTTATCTAAGTCTTTTCTGCTTAGGCTTAGGTTTTAGCATACTACATTTCAACTAGGAACTTTCTGATCCTTCAGTTGATTTTGGTCATAATCAGGGTTAACTTAATTGGGTTTTGACATTAATCAAAATATAGGATTTTCCCAAAAATTCATGCAAGGTCTTTTATGCTAGTGTTGGCACAAGTAGGTCATTTCGCACTTCATACCATTCGTTCCAAGGTCAGTCGCGCCAGAAGTTGTGATGAATGGTACAAATATGTCATTTTGTACTATTCGTGACAAGGTCTGCCGCGTCAGCACTTGAGACAAATGGCACGAATATGTCATTTTGAATCATGCATGCCACAAAATTGGAGTAGTAAAAAATAACAGACTTGCAGTTTGTTCTAATAAATCCAACTATAATCAAAGAAGAAAATTCGAATCAATATTTTATTCATTTACCAGCAAATATAATTACAAATATTAAATCATATGAGCAAATGAATACAAAATTACTCGAAATCTGAAATATCTAGCTAAATTTGTGTACTAAATCTTTATTTTCACTTAAGAAGTAAAAAAGAAGTCATGACTTCTTTTTTCATCGTTCCGAGGCAAAGGTGAATCCTCCTCCGGCTGGAGTATGTTTTATGTAACCTCCTAGCACAAATGATATGAATTGATTTTTTTCGTGCGACTTTACGAGAAGGTAAATGTGTCGTTCGACAGCGAAGGTGATTCCTGGGATGGTTGGAGATTGTTTTCCTCTCTCTCTCCTAGCACGAATGGTGGTGCTAATGGCATCATTGGCGCCTTGATACGACATATATTAGATTTGGATTGGCATCTCATAACTCTTGTAGATCTGCAACTTCTGGAACTCATCGGAGAGAGAGAGAAAAGGGCTTGTCGAATAGAGAGCAGCGAGAAAGAAAAAAGAGAGAAAGAAAATGAGAGATAAAGCAGTGGTGGAGATGCGGCGGGGGAACTAGAATTTCGAAGAGAGATGATGTCCAAAAGTAAGGAAAATAGAGAGAGTTTTTGTTTCTTTACGCATAAGAAAGAAGTGACGAGGTAATTTCATCGAAAACACTAAAAATTGACTATAATTTTATTAAAATTATATTTAAGGAACAACTATTAATTTTCACTATTTTGCATGACTAATACAAAAATCGCTTCTTATAATTACAATTCTATATAATATAATTATGTAACTCGTGCTTGTATGTTTATACTTTTTTTATATAGAATAAATAACATATATACTATATACAATATACATTATATAAGTTATAACTTTGTAACTCATCCTTATATATTTATATATTATAGTAGTAATTAGCTATATTAATATTACAAGTTAAATGTAATTTATTTTATAACATCAATCATCGTTATATACAATAACTATATTATTAGTTAATTGTAATATTGTATATCTATGCTATATTTAAAAGGAAATTTTTTGAAATGATTTCAAATCTATTTGAATGGCAATTATGTAAAATTAAGGAGAAATATGCCACAGTCTATGTAAAATTTAAAATAAATACATGAAAATTGAATTAATCGTCCATTAGCTTCTTAATTAATCGCCACCAATTTTTAAACCTTTACCCTTTTTCCCTCTCATTTTATAGGTAAAGCATGTTTTTCCATTTCTCCAACACATTAAGTAGAGATGAGTATCCAGTAATTCGGTCGGGTATGGACAAAAAAAATATCCAAACCCGAATTACCGAACTTTTGAAAATGATATCCAAATCAAACCAAATTTATTTCGGTTATCGAATTGAATTAACCGAAATAATTGAATAATTATTTTGGTTATTCCTAAATTTTTTTAATTTTTTTTTATTAAATATTAAACAAAAAGTGTGTTATATTAACAAATAAATTACTTAAGCAAATACTATATAAGTTGTAAACTGTCAAAATTCATTGAACTCCAATAACAACAAATATCCCAATTCAACAAATAAAAATAAATAGTTCAAAATATCGTAATCTTCAAAGTTTAAAATACATCGTTACCAGCAACACAACATAGTCAATATCATCCAAAGTTTCAACTTCTGAATTGCAAACAAATAATAAAGCAAGCTAACACTCAATATCTTTCAAATAGGCTTTTTTAAGTAAGGCTATCAGGGTTAAAATTTAAATATTAGAAAAATAAATAAATATAATATAATATGATATACATATAATTCGGTTATTGGTAATTTGGTAAAATAAAACTATATCTAACCAATTACCTAAATACAAAAATTTAATTCGATTTTAACTAAATTAACCGAATTACCGAACCAAATTTAAAATTTTGATTTGATTGATTTAATTTTTCAGTCTTGAAGAATTATGCTCACAGCTAACACTGAGTATGACGTGTCGAGTTTTCAATAGGGCTGTAAATGAACAGAGCTACTCGCAAGTTATTCAAGATTCGACTAAAAAAAATCTCATTCGGAACTTGATTCGATAGTAAATGAGCCAAGCTCGAGCCTGATTTCGAGCTTGAGATTTTTATCGAGCCGAGATCGAGCCTGACAGTACTCAGCTCGTTGAGCTCCTGAACATGTGCGGATTCGATTGTTCGCGAACATATTTGCGAGTTTATTCACAAACTTTCAGTTGAGCTTTTCAATCGAGCTGGTGCACGAGCCTTAAACGATTCGAACTCAAGCTCCAGTAAGAAATTAGTTAAGAAGATTTATAACGAATTTAAGCTTGAACATCATATATACGAACATCTGACAAGTCGAGCTCAAGCTCAAACTCGAATTCTATCAAACATCACCCGAGCCAAGCTCAAACCGATAAGTGGGTGACGAGCCAAACTCGATCAACAAGATAAAAAGCTCAAATCAAGCTCGAGCCAAGCTCGAATACCCAAATATTTAAACGAACCGAATTTAAGCCTACTAATATTCGGTTTGACTCGGCTCGACTCGTTTACAACCCCAGTTTTCAATATATTTTCCAGACGTAACCGGTAACCCCGACCCCCACATGCTAATTCCACCTTTTCATTTGGTGTCACATAAAGTTACTACTCACGGCCTTGAATTTGAAAATCTGAATTGCCGTAGGCCGCCACCCTAGCATCACTTTGTGTTCGGAATAGCATATCTAGTTATTTGGGATTTTAAAAAATCTTTCTATTATGTGTTTCATTTGAAAGTAAATTGATTACACAAAAACTTTCTATTGTGCATGTTCACATTGTAAATTTATTAAAAGAAGATAAAGTATATAAAAAAAATCACCTATTAAATCCCTCCTCTTTTATAAAATAAATTTTTGTCAATTTTTTATTCTTTATTTTCACTCTAAGGAGTAACATTAACACAAAAAAAAGTATAGTCTCTTAGTAAGTATAGTCTCTTTATCTAAGGAAAAACATTCTTGATCTTCGTTAGCATACCAACAGCCAAGAAACAAACACAATAAAATAGGAAGGTTAGTTCATAAGATGAAAACACGGCATTCCGGAACTCTGGAAGAGAATTTCAATGAGAGATTTTACAACATGCTCAAGCCTCAGCGTGAAGAGTTTCAGTTCAAGACTCGCTAAAGGTCTAAAACCAAAAATTTCGATTATTCAAACGTCTTCAATTTCCCAAAACATAGCAAGTTCTACGAGACATTATTTAAAGCCGCAGTCACGCCTCCATTGAATTTATAAGTGTCTAGTAGGGAGCAACGGGTGTGCGGAAGTTGGCTCCTGCATACACTGCTTCCGAACCAAGTTCCTCCTCAATCCTCAGCAGCTGCACCCAAGATACCACTTTGTTTATTTGACCGGATAAGAAAACCAAACAAGAGAGAAATAAAAGGTTATGAATATCAGATCCTTGCCTGGTTGTATTTTGCAAGACGTTCGGATCTGCAAGGTGCTCCAGTCTTAATTTGGCCCTGACAGATGAAGCGAGGTAATAGATTTCAGCACAGGTATATTACAGTGGATAAAATGAGGGGGGGCGAGTAACTGTACAAAGTTTAAAACGAGAATTACCGTGGACAATCCAACAGCAAGATCAGCAATGAAAGTGTCTTCGGTTTCCCCACTGCATTGAGAATGAAATTTTTTGAGTATCTCTCAATACAATTTCGACCACAATACATACAAACATCCAAAATATCATACCTGCGGTGGCTGGTCATCACACCCCATCCAGCATGCTTCGACATTTTTACAGCTTCAATACTCTCAGTCACAGATCCAATTTGGTTAACCTGGAATCAACAAGATGTATAAATTTACTACTACTAAGGAATAAGGATCATAAGAGGCTCCATTGATTGGGTGATTGCAGAAAATGTAGCCATACCTTAAGAAGAAGGGCATTGCAGCTCTTCTCCTTGATTGCCTTCTCAACTCTCTGCAGATGTAAATAACCAGCAAAGTAAGAATTCAAAATGTCCCCTTGGGATGGCCTAGTGGTTGGGGTGGTTGCCTGTTGTCCAAGAGGTCACAGGTTCGAGTACTCTCGGCCACAATAATCACTAGGTGGGGTGTGTGTGGTTTGTATTATTTATAATGTAATTTCATCAAAAAAAAAAAAAGAATTCAAAATATAAATTTCAACAAAGTCCTTGACCCAGCAAAAAGTAACATAAACTACAATTCAGATTGCCAATTACCTTTGGGTTGGTGACAAGGAGATCGTCTCCCACAATCTGCACTTGAGTACCACATTCTGCAGTCATTTTGGCATAGTGCTCCCAGTCATCCTGGTCAAATGGATCTTCAATTGACACAATAGGGTACTCGGACACAAATGACTTGTAGAGATCCTTGAGTTGGTTGCCGGAGATCTTATCTTTCCCATTGTTGTTCTGCAGGGACAAAGCGAGGAATGTGAGAATAGAAAAGCTACAGACAACACGTATTCTAATTCTATGAAATTGCAGTGTAGTTAACTTGCCTCTTCCTTGAAGTTCAAATCATAAGTCTTGTCTTCTCCATAAAATTCAGATGCAGCAACATCCATTCCAATAACAACCTAGGAAGAAGGAATAAATAATTGCAGCATCAATACCATTTAACAGGTTAATGCAGCTAAAAGAAGAAACACAATACAGGAGTCAGTAATGCAGAAATAAGAACTCACTTTATCAGTATAACCTGCTTTGGCAATAGCTGTCTTCAGCAGTTCAAGACCCTCCTTGTTCTCCTGTAAATAGCAGTAATGTTGAAAATGTAAATATTCTACGACACAAAAGAAATGAAGAAGCAATGCCATCCAAAGTAGTATATGATACCTGAATGTTAGGAGCAAAACCACCCTCATCACCAACATTAGTGGCATCCTGTCCATATTTCTTCTTAATAACAGCCTGAAATCAAAGTTCAGGTCTGATATTATAAACAGAATAGGTTCACGACATTGATTAGAAAATTCAAGAGAGACTTGTACACTAGAGACTTCAAAAATTAACTTATTTTTAGACAGAGAGACTCAGAACACCCTAAATGCAAGAAGAAAAAAATGTAACTTCTATACTAGATCTTTCCTAAAACAAGGCAGCCAAAGCTATTAAACTTTAAAGCTAGAAATAGCTCCAGAAATTGATTGGCAGAGTTGTAGGAGCCCGGAGGGGCAGAGAACCAAGAGATATAACTTGCCTTCAAATGGTGATAGACTTCCACACCCATCTTCATGGCCTCCTTGAAGGAAGAAGCTCCAATAGGAAGAATCATGAACTCCTGCAGGAAAAAAGGTTTATTTTGAGTGAGACAGAATTTGATTATGGCAGTAAGACGATTCAAACAAACTTGCATCATAGACATGCCTGCATGGCAAGTTTGTTTCCAGCATGTGATCCACCATTGATGACATTGAAAGCAGGCACAGGGAGCACCATGTTCTTGTTACCAGCTAGGTTGGCAATGTGCTGATAGCAGAAAGAGTAATCATGTCAGTTATCTAATCAAACAGACAACATAGTAGGTACTAGAAATCATATTCAGCAACAAATTTGGAAAATATTAATGTTGGAAGTTGAATAATTCAAGGATTCAATGGTTTGATCATGCTAGAAACATACAGCAGAAAAGACATGTCAACCCAAAAATACTGATGTACATCCCGTATACCTTGTACAGAGGAATATTGAGGACAGCAGCTCCAGCTTTGCAGACAGCGAGGGACACCGCAAGAATAGCGTTTGCTCCAAGCTTCAGAATAACAGTTTTATCATCCAATTAATATATTACCCCAAGAAAAGAAAAGAGGAAAACACCAACAAATAAATAGATACACTAGGATACCTTTTGCTTGCACCAACCCCACTCATTCTGTGTTCCATCAAGTTGGTGAACCATGAAATTATCAATGCCAGTTTGATCTGTTGGGTCCTGAAAAATAAAAAAATAAAAAGGAATCACCATCGGTTCAGTAATGTCACTAAATTCACAAGACAGTTTCATCCTGTAACGAGTCAAGGAAAACAAACCTTTCCAACAAGGGCAGGTGCAATGATACTGTTGACGTTGTTAACAGCCTAACAAAACACACCAGAACATCAAAAAAAATTAAGTTGCACTCAGATTTCTCATGGAAAACACATCTATAGACAAATACACAGCGAACACTGACCTTTGAGACACCCTTGCCAAGGTAGTCGGATCCTCCATCCCTCAGTTCAAGAGCCTCATAAATTCCTAAAATAAGATTTAAATAAATTAAAATCAATAAAAGCATCATCTAAAGAGTGTCGCAGACTTTTATTCAGCAGGCAGTTGCACTACCAACTATGATTATATCATGTAACAAACACAGATCATCGACATCAAGTTACTGAAAGAAAACTTAAAAAAACAAAATCCGCATCAAATACTGTTGAACAAAGCATCGTACGAAAACATCAGGAGAAGTCTAAGAAAATAGAGGAGTTCATCTAGTAAAAGAATCAAACTAAACAATTTAAATAAAACCCCCTTAAAGTATCGTTTTCGTATATAAATTAATGTTCAAGACTCCGGATAAATCATTTGGGGATATAATAAAATTAAATAAGCGCAAGGATTCAGATCTTACCAGTGGATGCGCCACTAGGAACGGCAGCTCTAGCAAACACTCCATTGGATGTAAGCACATCAACCTACAGTTAGTCCACACAACCAAACATTATCACTACAAACAAAAACAACTGATGCATGACAATATTAAAGTTTATGTATTAAACCAATCAATCTAACATAAGTTAGTATTACTTCAAGATGAACATGAAATAGATCCACAAAGATATGTAAAAATTAAGCAGAAGATGGTAGTGAACGCACCTCGACTGTAGGATTGCCACGACTGTCGAAGATCTGACGGGCCTTGATGCTCTTGATAGTGGCCATTTCAGAGATAAATTAGATCTAGAGCGAGAGAGAGGTTTAAAGTAGAGAGAAAAGGGTAGAGTGATGCTTTTGACGATATAGAAGGCGGAGAAGAAAATGGGCGTGTATTTGTAGAGGAGGTTGGTGCTATTTAGAGCCGTTGATTTAGATGAGATTGGAAATTAAGGTTTTGTTTGGGCGACAAGAAATTAATCTGACTAAATCTGTGTGCTTTCAAGTTTCATCGACTGTGTCGAAAACTGCAAAATGATTATGTGAACTCCTAGAGTTCTCAGTGAGGCATGTGATGAGAAATTATTTTCCACTAAATAAAATTAAATAAAAAATAGTGAAGTTTATTGAAATATTTAGAATGATGGGTTATAAATAGTTAACGAATAGGGTCTTCCTAACTTAAAATTGATGATATTAGAAAAAATGAAAAATTAAATCACTTATATTTAATGTTATCATTATAAGTTAACATCTTCGGTACTATAGCGCGATTGCATAAAATTTTTAAATCACTACTACCATTATGGTAATATAAAAAAGATTAATCATGCCTTCTGTAACATTTTTCAACGTTTTTACAAAACACAAAAATTTAGGTACAATCGAGTATACCGTACAATCAAATTGATCCAATATTATTTATAAGGTTCGAGTCAGAATATGGGTTTGAATCAAGATGCGGGTTATGGTCTAAGTGATGATGCAATCTGATTGTACGGTACACTCGATTGTACCTAATATCATCTTTTTTTTCAAAATAGCTTCAAATTTTAATTTTTAATCAAAAACTTCTTAATTTTCAATATTTTTCACAAAAGGTCCTCAATTTTCATCTCTATTAAAAACCCTCTAATTTTTAGATTTTTTCACAAAATATTTTTAGATTGTCCCCAACTTTTAACGTTTTTTCACAAAATGTCCTTACCTTTAATTTTTTATCAAAGCCTCTGACTTTCAATATTTTTTAAAAAATAGTAACTTCTTGTTGTACAACTTTTGGAGCTGAATTTCGAGTCACCTTGCTAAATTCATAGGTGAAAGGGAATGACGTCGTTTTATTGGATAAATTGAAAAAAAAAATCATCTAAGAATTCGACGAGATGATTCATCATTTCGTTGTCAAATTTTTTATAGCAAGACTTTTTGGAAAACGATGAATGTTGAAATTTTTTGAAATGTGCTGAAAACTGTGGATATTTTGTTGAAAGCTTTGAACATGGAAGATTTTGAATTTAAAATGAAAATTGAGTGATATTTTTATTTTATAGAAATTCTTAAAAGCTAGAGACATAAAATATAATTAACCCTACAAATAAAGAGCAAGATGATAATGAAAATGGATCTAATCTATATATCTAGACCTAATGGTAAAAACAGGACTATAACTTTCAATATTTTCAGAAAGAGGACTATATATTATGAAATTTGAAAATAAGGAATATATGTTACAAAATTTGAAAATGAGGACTATAACTTCATTTTTTACATTTATACTCCTATTTTGGACCGTGATGAAAGCTATAGTCCTTATTTTGATATGTTAAATAGGAGCGTAATTATAAAAAATGAAAGTTACAGTTCTCATTTTCAAATTCCGTAACATATAGTCCTTATTTATAAATTTCGTAATATATAATCATCTTTCTAAAAATATTGATAAGTTACAGTCTTATTTTTACTATTAGGTCCTATATATCTATATATAATATTAAAATACAATTTGTAGTATATATTTGGGTTAATTACGCGAAAAATCATGAACTTTTGGCCGATTTCCAAGTTTTCCCAGAACTTTTTTTTTAGTAAATTTTCCCAGAACTTAACTAATTGATCAATTTTGCCATGGTTTTGAGAAAACCCCAAATAGAGTGCTGACATGGCACTTTTCAGTCACCCGAAATATGACATGGCGCCGCTGGACGGAAACCAAAACGACGTCGTTTAGTTGGGGGGTAAAACGACGTCGTTTTACCTTAAATTCGAGCCCCCGTCTTCTCCTCTCCGAACTCCGGCGAGGAGCCGCTTACCGGACCACCCCTACCCTCAGTCTTGCAGAGCCCTAATATTCTGTCTAATGCTCTTTCTTCGTCCACCCCCAAAGACGCCACCACCATCGTCGTCAGAAAGAAATCTGCAGCGACTACATCGGAGGGCAGCGGCTACATCCGGTCCACCCCCAACGCAGAGCCCTAATTTTCTGTCTATTTGCTTGATTTTCAACACCAGCAACGCTAACACACACATACACAATATCAAAATCGAAAATTTCCCAACAATTAAAGGAAACTCATTCCCCAAATCGACAAATTTTTAATTCACCCATCCGATTCCTTCAATGGAGGTCCCAGGCTCATCGAAGAAGATGATAGCGATGCAGGAGGAGATGGTGGTCAACGATGGCAGAGCTCTGGTGATGGGGGTGGAGGAGCGGAGGGGGCGGCGGATCTGGTGATGGTGGTGGGGGAGACCGATGGAGAAAGAGGTGTGGTGGTGGAGAAGGGCGGCGGCAGAATTCTTCAATTCCAGAGCTGACTAAGTATTCTTCAATTCCAGAGCAAAGTATTCTTCAATTCCAGAGCTGACTAAGCCTTGCCAGAGGCAGCTCTGCCAGCTCTGCCGACTCTGCTCTGCTGAATCTGCTCTGCCGAATCTGCTCTGCTCTGCCGACATCAGCTCGGTATTACCATGTACGTGCCACATCAGCTCGGTATTACCACGTAGGCGACAGGTCAGCTTGGTATTACCACGTAAGCGACACGTCAGCTCGGAGCTTTACCGGAGCAAAAAAACATGGAAAATTGTTCAATCCCTTAAGTTCAGGGAATTTTTGATAAAAAAAAAGTTCATGGCAAGTTTGAAAATTGGCCCAAAGTTCATTGTTTTTGGCGTAATTAACCCTATATATTTTTACCGCCAAAATTGTAGCAATTTTGCAATAAAATCATCGATTGAAGGCAATAATAGAAGTTGAGTAAAAATGGGAGAGGAGATATAATATAACTACTTCCCACTAGCCAAAATACAGGGAAAAAACGAAAAAGGAGTGAGGAAAGAGAAATGGGGAGACAGGATGGAGGAGGGAGAAAATGAAAATGTTTAATATGTAAAATTTTAAATTAACATAATTTATTTGTTATAATTTGTTTTTAATTATTTTTATAATGATTTTTAATTTAAGATGCATATTGAGTATTGTTTTATAAATAAAAAATATATGTAATATAAAGATCTTATATAGACTATAGTATGATACTATTTCAAAAGAATGTTGTTAAACTCTTTATTTATTTATTTATTTATTAAAATAGTCAAATTTGTTTCATATTTTTCTTCGATATGAATCTTACATTAAAGCTTATGACACAATAAATTTATTTTGAAATATAGATAATCAAAAATAGATTTGGAACAAGTAACTTTGAGCATCAGTAACGCACCTACTCGAGTGCCTACTCGAGTAAAGTGTTGCACTCTACTCGAGTAGGGTGTTGCAGGGGTGGGTTACTCGAGTGCTACTCGAGTCCTCGAGTATGCACGATGGGGGGAGATTTAGGCGCGTGCGAATTTTTGTTTAATGGCGTATTTAACTATTAGAAAAATATGTTATTTAAATTTGAGCAATTAAATTTAAATGAAAAACATAAAAATCAAAACTAATGTTATCAAGTAGGCTATCAAGTAACCCCAATGCAGCACTATTTATTCAATGTGGTCCTCCACTATCAAGTAAGCTATCAAGTAGGCTATAAGTAAGCCCATTGCGGATGCTCTTATGATTATTTAAAGTTTCAGAGTAAAACATTATTTCACCATTCATTTTTTAAAAATTAACAAATTTGTATTTTCAATAATTCAAATACCAATCAATTTTGTATTTAATTTGTTCTGCCTAATATTCCAAATGTATATATATGACCGGATAATTATGATTTGAATGTGCATTAAAAAAATATGTGAAAATGTTAAAAAGCGCTATTATAATAAGAAACAATGGTGTCAAATGGCCACATTGAACATGCAAACACAATATTTGGCCACTAATTGAAAAAACACAAATTATGGCCATTAATTAGGCAATATGCCTAATATACCCCTAATTGGGCGGACTGGAAAGGGTCAGGAGCGCGGGTCGCGTGTCGGGTAGGATCAGGCACGCGGGTCGGGTTAGGCACTTATGGCACTATTAGTGCCATAAGTGCCAACGAATTTTTTTTTTACTCCCCCTGCCCTGTCTACCCCCCAGACCCTGATAACACTCATGTTTCCATGGTTTTTAGTGTTCTTATGATGTTAATTTTATAGGAAATTGAGTGTTGGATGATTGTTTTGTGCTTAAATTGTTTTATCTTGTGAAATATGTTACTTTCTCGTACTTTGATGAATTTTACAGAAATATGGAGTTCGAATTTGGACTGTTGATCTTAATGAAAGTTGTAGTTCGTCTCGATACGAGTTCGTAGGCGCAAACGGTTCGCAAATCCGAGTTCGGACGAGGAAGATATGGCCGAAACAAGAAAGTCGCGCACAGCAGTGAATAGTGCCCGACGGGAATTTCCGAATTTTCGGGATTTTGCGGGATTTTCGGATTTTATCAGTATTTTCGAGCTCTACACTGTATTTATCTCCTGTGCCTATATATAGGTCCTTTCCCTGACCTATTAGACACATCTTTTCACATCTCTTTACCTCTTTTCATATTTTTCAGTTTTAGACTTAGGATTTTAATGCTTTCATAGATTAGATTTCTTTTCCTGCAAGATTCAAGATTCAAGCTGTTCATCCAGAATTTCTTCCGGGTTTTATCTATTTTATTTATTTCAATTGCTTTCTTTTATTTATGCTTTTATTTTATTTTATGAGGTCCAGCTAGTTCTTTCATCTGAACCTAGGGTTTGTATATAGCTGATTAGTTATGTGTGTATGATTTATTGATATCAATTTGCCCTCCAACTTGTGATTCATGATTCCTGGTGCTTAATTTCTTGTGAATTATTTGGCCAATAATTTGCATGTCTAGCTGTTCAGTTTGAGTCTTGAATGCGATAATTGTTCAGCCGATTCAGGAATGCATGTTATAGTAGTAGCCTTGACACTTGAATGAGATAGGTGAAACTATAAGGAGCTATTCTTTGTGTACTCTTGGGAGTTAATTTATTCCTTGGAGTCTTGAATGTGAAGGGGGTAAATTAATCTACTTTCATATGTGTTCGATAGAGAAGCTTGTGAATAGTTCTGTGATCTCTCATCAGGGTTGGATTAAATTGGTAATTGAATCAATAGATTAAATGCATATAATTAATTAGTAAAAGTACATCCCTAGGGTCAGAGTATTTTATTATTTGAGTTTTTACCTTATTTTATTTGTTGTTATCTGAATTTAGTGCTAATCAAACCTTCCTACTTTTTGTTGCCTGTCTACTGTTATAGTATGTTTAGGAGATAGCTAGAGTTATTTCGTTGTGTCAGTCCCTGTGGATACGATACTCGGTTACTGATTATTTGCTACAATTGCACCGTGTTAGTTGCGGTATTTGTTGCTAAGAAATTAGTGATCAGACCCCCGACCCCACCGACCCCCAAGCCAAAAGGAACTTTTTAAACACTTCCCCTAGGGTTTAGATTATTCATTTAGGGTTTAGATGATGTTGTTGTTTCTATATTTGTTCTGCATGTTTGGTGCCATAAGTGCCTAACCCAACCCGCGTGCCTGAACCTACCCGGCACGCGACTCGCGCTCCTGACCCTACCCAGTCCGCCCAATTAATGGCAAAAACGTCCCAAAGCTATAAAAATGGCCAAAATTTATGTTTTTTCAATGAGTGGCCATAATTTGTGTTTTATGATCCATTTTGGCTATTCCAAAATTTTACTCTATATTAAACTATAAACAAATAGATGGTGATCTACATTTTAAAATATTTATTTCATACATAACTTATTCTCTATATTTATATTTGCTTTTAATTTTTTTGAGGAATTTATATTCATTATTAATTAATAAAATTAATTGGTATTGATTATTGAAAATACAAATTTGACAATTTATTCATTTTCAAATTTAGGTGCTTAATTGAGTAATTAGTGTAAATAATTAGTATATATTAAAAATATAATTTCAAATATTACTTTTTATTTATATTTGTGTATTGAAATATTTATTTATTTATTATGATGCATAATAAATTATAATTAGAATAATGTATAATGTTAATTTTCATTATCAAATAATTTTTAATTATTTAATAATTATTATGGTCATTACACTTTATACAAAATTAAAAATTTACGTTTTCAAAATAGGGTTTTATTGTGTAATTGATGTGGATTATTTTGTTGTATTTTTAAAATATATTTTACATTTGCTTATATTTTGATTCTTTTAATATTTTTATTTATTTATTTATTTAAATACATCATTTAATTTTGATACTTATCATGCATCACACGGGCGAACGTACTAGTTTTATAGTAAACCAATAATTACTAGCCTTAAAAAACCTAATTAAGGCGATATGTGATATTAAATTATTCAGTCGTTTTCCTCAAAAAATATATATAATTGTTTTATAGTTAAAAATATATAAAACTTTAATGTAATGCCTCTTTATCTCGAGGATATTTTTCGAATCAAATGCCATTAAATCTTTCAAACAAAAAAGGTAGTCAAACCTAAAAAAACGTTGTTTGGGCAATAAGAAAATAGAAGTTAAAGTATAGCAAAATAATGGCATATCCAGGAAAATTAAATGGTTTGAACTATATTATGTTATTAACCTCCGCATATTCTTTATTGTATGTACGTCACACATCCGCTCTCTCTTTTTATTATTTTCACATTTCCTCTATCTCTGACCTTAGTTTGTCGCCGTGCATCTATTGTTGCTATTGCTCTTTCTCAATCTCTCATTTCTCTCTCGATGTTTTCTCTGATAAGTTCCAGTAGTTCAAGGAGTTGCAGATCTACAAGAATTATAAAAAAATAAATCTAGATCTAAAATGAAGTGATACGAATTCATACCATCAGTTTCAAGATCTATTGTATCAAACCGCTTATTCAGCTATAAGCAGCGCCACTAGTTCTAGAAGGGATAATAAAATGCTCTTACAACATTTCAAGATTTACCTCTGACTTTGTAGCCGAGTGATGCCTTCCTTTTATCGAATTTGTACCGTTTGTAATAGGAGGGTACAAAAAACATTCTCCAACCATACGAGGATTCACCTGCGCTGTTGAACTAATTTGTACCGTTAGTAATAGCTAGACTTTCCAGATTTCGTGTTATTTTATGTTAATTTGCTCATGTGATTATAATTGTTTGTTTGGAAAATGAATAAAATATTTATTCATCAATTACAGTTGAATTTGTTAGAACAAACTGCAAGTCTCATTACAAGAAAACACGTGTATAACGACTGATGATCTACGATCGTTTCACGGTCGATTTTTTATTTTTATTTTTTAACGACCGAAACTACGATCGTTAATTATTTTTTGATTATTCTATTATTTTATTTTTTTAACGACCGAAAATTTGGTCGTTAATATTTTTATTTTTATTTATTTTTTATTTTTTAACGACTCAAAATTCGGTTGTTAATATTTTTTAAATTTTTTATTTTTTTTATTTGTTTGTTTTAAATTTTTTATTTTTTATTTTTTTAAAGACCAAATTTTCAGTTGTTAATACTCCCTCCGTCTGCCAAAAGTATGACACTTTGGCTGGGCACGAGATTTAATAAAATTGGTGATGATGTTGATGTAGTGGAGAAAGAGTCCCACCACTTTATGAGATGTGTGGTTGAGATTGAATTTGGGATGAGTTTTTTTGTAAATAAAGAGTGTTTGTAAGGATAAAATATAAAGGTGGATGGTGGGACCATGGCTTTAAAAGGAAAGTGGAATACTTTTTGCGGACGCCAAATATAGTAATTGTGCCATACTTTTGGCGGACGGAGGGAGTATTATTTTTCGGTCGTTAGTATTTTTTTATTTCTTTTATTTTTATATTGGGTTAAGTACCAAATACCCCTTATCGATGGCGTCCCTATCGCGCGTAGAATCCTATAGTCAAGATAAGCGCTGTTTGCTACCTCAACATGGCAAAATCGAACCAATTCCCGCTTCCCCGCCACTTAATGGATGTTAACACCGTTAGAATAAATCATTTTTTTATTTTAATAAAAGTGGGCCCCAGTTCGCCTCCTTCTCAATTCTGGCGAGCAGCAACGAAGGCTGCCGCTGCCTCTCGCCCTGGTCTCCCTCTCCCTTCATTCAGCCGGGCAGTAGCTCCGAGCTACCGCCGACCGTCGCGTCCTAGCTGCCTCCCTATTTCTCACCGCCTTCTCTCTCCTCTGCGTCCTTGACCTGGTAGTAGCCAACGGAACCGCCATGCCGCACCCTCCCTCTGTCTTCGACAGACAGCAGCAGCTAGGCGCTGCCGCCGCCGTCGATTAGAGAGAGAGAGATGGGGCTTTGGGCAATGGCTGGCTCCGCTGGCCACTGCAGTCACCGGAATGAGAGAGGGAGACGGCGGCGTCTTGCCGTCGCCAAGGAAGGAAACGGCGCACAGTTCACGCGTGTGGGTGAGGGTCTTGTGTCTGGGGTCGAGTCGGGAAGAAGAGGGTGACCAGTGGCGCCGCTTCTTGCCGGGGCGATGGAGCAGCGGCGGTGATTGAGCTGTGTCGAGCTGAGTCAGGGAGAAAAGAATGACCGATAGCAAATGCCCCCTGCCGGAATTGAGAGAGAGAAGGCGAGTTGGGGCCCACCTTAATTAAAAATAAAAAAATAATAATATTTCTAACGATGTGAAGCTCCGTTAAGTGGCGGGGGGAAATTGGTTCAATTTTGCCACGTTAAGGTAGCAAACAACGTTTATCCTGACTATAGGGTCCTGAGCGCGATAGGGACGTCATCGATAGGCGAGATATTTGGTACTTAACCCATTTATATTTTATTTATATTTATTTTTTAACGATTGAAAATCCAGTCGTTAATGTTGTTTTTTATTTTTTTTATTTTATTTAATTTTTATTTACTTTATATATTTTTTATTTATTTTAATTTTTTAACGATCGAAAATTTGGTCATTAATTATATAATTTTATTTTTTTATTTTTTAATGACCGAAAATTCGTTCGTTAATATTGTTTTTTTATTTATTTTATTTATATTTATATTTATTTTTTATTTTTTTTAACGACCAAAAATTCGATCGTTAATATTTTATTTTTATTTTTTGTATTTTTTATTTTTATTATATATATAAATATTTAATTATTTTTAAATTATTGAGAATATTTTAAAATTGATTATTATTTTTCACAATATTTTCTTTAAAAAAAATAATGATAATATTAATTTTTTTATTATTTTAAATTCGATCGTATATTTACTGTCACTTTTTCGTCGGCACCACAAGTCTTAGATATCATCTCGACATAAACTAAGGTTATGAATGAATGATATTGTATATCTAAATAGAGTTTAAATGAATTAATAAGTATTAGTTATATCAATAATACGTGTGTTATTAAATGATGACTATTCAAAAGGAACTTCAAGATTAATAGTACTTGATTAGAGCACTATTAAGATGGGTGACTCACTGGGAAGTTCGTCAAATCGTATGCAATTAAGTCCAAAATACATTAGAAATATCAAAATTCGATACAAGGATAGATTGATAAAAAAAAATAGTATTTTTTTTCAAAAAAATATATTTTTTAAATTTTTTTACTACCAAAAATTCGGTTGTTAAAAAAAATTCGGTCGTTAAATTAAAAACGGTCGTTGGGCCCCGAAACGATGATGGAAACAGCGACCACCAAAAACGGTCGTTAATTCGGTCTTTAACACAATTAACGACCGTTTTCGGGGGAATAACTATCGAAATTTCAGTCGTTAGAGCCGTATTTTCTTGTAGTGTCTATTAATTTTTTATTGCGTTATTTTTGTGGGACGAATGATACAAATATGCTATTTCACATCATTGGTCTCAATGTATTTCGCACCGAGGGCTTGGTACAAATTATATTAATACTCAATCCGTCCCACAAGAATGTGCACTTCTTTTTATTTTGGGACATCCTATAAGAGCGTGCATTTGTTATTTTTGGACACTACCCTACCACTGATTCCTTATTTTTTACTCTTACTTTATAATAAAATGGACCACTTTCTCCACTCCGAATACACACATCTAACATTTTATTCAAATATGTGTCACTAAAAGTGATGCACACTTTTGTAGGACGCAGTATATTATTTCGCACAATTCATGCCAAATATTCACATTAGTGTTGACACAAATAAATTATTTTGCACTTTGTATTATTAATTCTAACACTTGGTGTGATAAATCTTGACATGAAAATTACGAAATATCATATTCTTATAAGGTATGTATTAATTATGTAAAATGCAAATTACTATACATTATAATAGACTAATTGTAGATCTTTTGATTGTACTGCAAATTGAAAAAAAATACTTCATATACTACAAATCAGAGGGCTCGTCACTCAAAAATATCCAAAAAACAGGAAGAGGAGAAAAAGGGTAATACTAAAATATAAAATTTGAATAGCCTAAAAATTAATACAACAAAAGGTTCTCGAGCATATTCCTACAGGTGAAAAATAATTTAGAAACGCAAAGAAGCATATTCCAATATGGTTTTTGTTACTGTATCTTTGATGCTTTCCACCTAACACAAACACTTAAATAAAGAGAACTAAAAGGAATACAATATAAAAGATAAAATTCAGACTCCTAAAATATTCAGCAATTCATATCCTCTTACCTTTTCAATTACCGAATGATCGAATTATTTTTTGGATGAAGCAATAGTATGAATATTGTATGTTTGTGCTTTATTGATAGTGCGCATGTCCTATCTAAGATGCTCATCGTATATTATAATTATATAAACATGATAAAATTAATGCAAGATATTTAATAATACTCCTCCGTCCCCAAAATAAGTTCCTCTTTGGGGACGGCACGAGTTTTAAGGAAAATGGGAAAGTGTATTGATAATGAAAAAAAATGTTATAATTAGTATTGTGAGGGATGAAAAAGTGAAAAAGTGTTATAATTAGTATTGAGAGTGGTGAAAAAGTGAAAAGTACGAATAAATAAAGTATTATTAATGGTGTGGTAGTTGTCCAAAAATAGAAAAAAAGAAAGAGAAACTTATTTGGGGACGTCCCAAAATGAAAAAAAAAAGAACTTATTTCAGGGACCAATGGAGTATATTATTTTATAATTAAAAAGCAAGATTGTTACAGAAAAAATTTAGAAACTAAGATTATTAGATCATCCAAAAGCAAACCACAGAAAACTGGTAATCTTCATGCTCATCCTCTGCATAGTTAATCGATAATAATTCAAGTTAAATATCAATCTTAGAATAGTTTAGTTAATAATTTAGATGCGAATAATTCAGTAGCATGCGCATGATGTTGTAAGTCACGCATATGTCAATGTCAACAAATAATAATTAATTACCAAATATCTCAATTTGTAGAAGCTAGTGAAAAATAATACTCCACGTTTAGATGAAAAGAACTATTCACCAGCAAAATAAAAGGTAAAATTGATACTATAAATAAAGTAGGTGAAACAATCTACGCAAAAAAAAAAAAAAAGTAGGTGAAACAAAAAGACAAATCGATAAGTGAAAAATCAAATATGTTCACGTGCGTGACCATTTTCGCAACCAAAACTGATAACGCAACGCTCCTTTTCTATAAGCAGCAGACAACAGTAGCTTTCTCAAACCCCTTTCCCCACCTAAATTTCTAGAAATATAATCGAGTTTTTCGAAAATATCAATACGAGTCGCTGCAAATAAATATGCTCACGGTATTGTACTTTTACCTCTTTTTGACTTAATACTTTACTTTCACGGATAATAAAATTTTCTGGAGGTTAATTTACAATCGTATAATTTGATAGTTTACCATATGTATCCCAACTTTTAACTATTTTATCAATTATATTCTATTTAATTTAAATCATTTTAACTTGCATTAATTTTATCAAACATTTTTTAAAACTAAAGTTTTTAATTACGTGGAAATATTAATATTCGTGAATCACATATACAAATTACTCCCTCCATCCCATTATTGTCGACATGTTTTCTTTTTTGGGTTGTCCCATTCATGGCTTATTTCCTATTCAATTTTTTTTTTCAGCAAGAAAACTCAATCCCTGAGATTGAAGACGAGAAACTTCCTGGAGGGCCCACTCACATCTGCTCGGGAGGAACCAAATTCACACAAAAGAAGAGGAAAGGTAAAGAGGCTAGTCTCAGAATGGGGATCCATCGCTTCTTGAACCATAAGAACAAGAAGAACAACACCAAACCACAAAATACCCAAGGATTACAGGAGTCGGGGAATGCCGAAATAACGTTTGATAAAGATGTCTCAGAGGAGAGAAACCATGAACGAGCCAGCGGAGGAAACGAGGGAAGAAGAAGTACATACTTGTCTCGATGAAGGTCGAAAGATTTGGGGGAAAAAGATTGGCCTGCAGAGCCACCTCGAAGACTCAGAGATCGCTAAACATCTGATGGAATTGGAAGATAAAGAGAAGAAGGGGGAGCAATCGAAATCGTTTAATCAATGAAGATGGTATCTTATAACATTAGAGGGCTTGGGAGCAAGATCAAAAAGAGAGAGGTTAGGGAGTTAATACAGAAACAGAAGATTGATTTCTGCTTTTTACAGGAAACAAAAATGGAGAATATTAATGAGTTCGATCTGAAAAGCATTTGGGGGACTGATTCTGTTGGATTTGCGAGGCGTCAAGCAGATGGAAGATCAGGGGGAATTCTCTCAATGTGGAACCCTGCTATCTTCTCTAGCTCCAGTCAATGGGATATTTCGGGAGCATTAATCGTGAACGGTAGGTGGGCTGCAGGTAACATTAATGGGTGTTTCATTAACGTCTATGCTCCTCAAAATTTAATTGACAAAGAAGCTCTATGGGATTACCTCGGGGGGGTGGTATGTCAAAATAGAGTTTCTCCTATCTGTATAGCAGGGGATTTCAACTCTATTAGATTTGGAAATGAAAGAGTTGGAAGGGGTTCACAATTCTCGACTAGGGATATGCAGGCTTTTGATAACTTCATTAGGGCAAATGATTTGGTGGAAATCAGGTTACAAGGAAGGACGTTTACGTGGTACCAACCCAATGGGCAATGCAAGTCGAAGCTGGACCGATTCTTGGTTAATGATAAATGGTTGGAGGTTTGACCACAGACAAAAGCGAGAGGTCTTCAACGGACAATCTCAGACCATTGCCCGATTCTGATGGAAACAAAAGTTGTGGACTGGGGCCCTAAACCATTTCGTTTTATCAACGCGTGGACCAGCCACCCAGACTTTGAGGAAGTGGTAAGAGAGTCGTGGAACAGAAGTGGCATTAGAGGCTGGAGTTGCTTCGTTTTTAAAGAAAAAATGAAGAGATTAAAGAATGACCTCAAAAAGTGGAACAAGTCGACGTTCGGAGTGATCGACGAGAATATTGAATCCTTGAGAGATGAAATACAAAAATGGGACAATATTGATGATACTTTTGGGCTGCAGGAAGATGACATTATCAAGAGAAATGAAGCCGGGGCCAAACTGATCATGCAATTGAAGAACAAAGATAGTTTACTCTCCCAAAAAGCAAGAACTCGCTGGCTCTTAGATGGGGACGTTAACAACGGATTTTTTCACAAGGTGATCAGAGGAAGAAGGCTTAAGAATGAGATTTCCGGCATTTGGGTGAATGGAAGCTGGATCGAGGAACCATCAGAGGTTAAATTCCAGATCAAAAATCACTTTGAGACACAGTTTAGAGGCAGACCGAGAATCAAAATTCGGCTTCCAGATAACTTCGTGCAAAATAAAATCCCGGATAGCTTGAGAGAACGGCTCGATTCTCCTTTTTCGGAGGAGGAGATCAAAAATGCAGTCTGGAGTTGTGAAGGGGGGAAAAGCCCAGGGCCCGATGGATTTAACTTCAACTTCATGAAGAAATGTTAGGGGATCATTAAAGAAGACTTGTTACAAGTGTTGAAAGATTTCTTTGATCATGGGAGATTGGCAAGAGGGTGCAATCCTTCCTTCATTGCTTTGATCCCAAAGAAAGAAGGTGCTGAAGAGTTGAAAGATTACAGGCCGATTTCTCTCATTAACTGCCTCTATAAGGTGATAGCAAAAGCCCTTGCCTCTAGAATGAAGTTAGTTATGAATTCTATCATCTCGGAATGCCAAAGCGCCTTTGTTGAAGGCCGTTACATCCTTGATGGGGTTATTGTACTCAACGAAATCATAGCGGAAGCAAAGAGAAGGAAGAAAGGTATCTCCATGTTCAAGATTGATTTTGCAAAAGCTTACGACTCCGTGGAGTGGGACTTCTTGGACACCATGTTGGAGCAAATGAATTTCAGCCCGAAATGGAGAACATGGATTATCGGATGTCTTCAGTCATCCTCGGCTAACGTGTTAGTCAATGGTAGTCCCTCGGGCAATTTTCAATTAGAAAGAGGACTGAGGCAAGGAGATCCACTCTCACCCTTCCTGTTCCTTATTGTGGCGGAAGGGCTTCATTTGCTTGTGGAAAAGGCAGTTTCTAAAGGTTTGCTGGAGCCAATTTCAATCGGCAAAGGAGGATTGCAGATTTCTCACCTACAGTACGCCGACGATACAATGTTTGTGGCCACCGAAAAAAGAGACAATGCGTGGAGCTTCAGGAGCATTCTTAAACTGTTCAAACTGGTTTCGGGATTAAAGGTTAACTTTGACAAGAGTTCGTTGGTTGGCATTGGTATGGACGACGCCAAAACAGAGGAGATGGCGAGAATTCTGGAATGTCAGGTAGGGAAATTGCCGCTGAAATATCTTGGCATCAAGATTGGGTCGTGTGTTCCTCGGGCAGCGGATTGGAATTATTTGGTGGAGAAAATTAAAAGGAGAATTGGTCTTTGGCATAACCGTAAATGTTCCTTTGCAGGGAGACTCACCCTTCTTCGGTCGGTTCTCTCTTCAATTCCGATATACCAACTGTCTTTTTCCCTCTTGAACAAGTGTGTGCTGTCCAAAATTCGTTCAATTTTGTGTAATTTCTTGTGGGGAGAGGGCTTGAGGAAAAGAAAATTCATTGGGTTAAGTGGGAGGAACTTTGTAGAGATCTGGACCAAGGGGGGCTGGGTATTTTGGACTTGGAGAGATTTAATAAGGCCCTTATGGCTAAATGGATTTGGAGATTTTTAACAGAAAGAGACTCCCTTTGGACTCGGGTGATTAGAGAGCATGGGGGGATTTAGATTGGGACGAAAGTGGTTTCAAAACTAAGAGGAAGGGGGTGGGGAGGTTGGGGTGGTGGAAGAGGGTGCTTGAGTTGAGTCGGGGAGTAAAGGGGAAGTGGTTGAGAGAAAACTTGGTTGTCCGGGTCGGGGAAGGCGATGGTTTCTCTTTTTGGCATCATTGTTGGGCAGGGGAGAGGAGTCTTAGAGAGGCTTTCCCAAGACTCTTTAGGATCAGTAATAATCAAGACGGACTCATTAATAAGTTTGGCTTATGGGCATAGGGGAGTTGGAAGTGGAAATTTGGGTGGAATAGAGAACTGAGAGGTAGAGAGATTGATCAGTTTCAAAATCTTACAGTTTTGTGCCATAATTTCCCCTTAACAGCAGGTACACGAGACGGCTGGAGGTGGAAGGCATATTCGAAAGGTTTTTTCTCGGTTAAATCGGCGTACAAAACTACTGGCCAAACACGACACCGGGCAGAAATCGCAACGACATTCCGGAGTTCACTTCAATCTGGAAAAGCTCAAGTTCCTTTCAAGACAAAAACTACAGCGTGGAGATTACTCAAAGGAAGAATGCCAACATGTGAGAATCTAATTAGAAGACAAGTTATCACCCAAAATGCAGAGGCCGATTGTATTCTTTGCAAGGAACAGATCGAATCCTCTGAGCATCTGTTCTTTTCCTGCACAACAACCTCTAATATCTGGTATGCATTACTATCCTGGCTTGGAAATCAGTCCGCCCTCCATAATAAAGCACAGGATCACATGCTCTCTTTCACAAATTTTGGAGAAAAAAAAGACACTGCCCTTCTGCTTTGTATTTGGATTTGTTCAGTTTGGTGCATTTGGAAAACTAGGAATGATTGCAAATTCAATCAAGGAGTGTGGAAACAGGATAAAGTGTTGGCGGAAATTAAGTCAAGAGTTTGGGGGTGGAAAATGGCATACAACGTGCCGACACATATCAATGATTTTAGAGCATGGTTTTCTGAAGCGAAGTTGCTTGTGTTAGCTCGATAGAGGTGGAGTTTGGATGCACAGTCGCCGAAGTGAACTTGCTTTGGGGTGGTGATGATGGAGGGGTAGGTGTTGCTTGTTCTTTTTGGTATGTCAAGGATGGAGCTTGGGTGTATTGCTGCTGATGTGTTTTTTGCATTGGGGGTATAGCTGCTGATTTGTTTTTGCTTTGGGGTGGTTTTGAAAGAGGGGTAGGAGTTGCTTGCTCTTTGTATTTTCTTGATCTGTTTCTTTCTTTCTTGCTGTCCTTCTTGTTCGAGCAAAAGGTACCTCTGGTACCAAAGCTTGACTTCTTCTCATTAATATAATTCCCTTTCCTGATCAAAAAAAAAAAAAAAACAAAAATTAACTCTCACTAAAAAGATAAGAGACTCTCAGTCCTCTCTCAGCCGTCTCCACCCTCACCCTGTCCACCTTAACATGCTTTTGTGAAAAATTATGCATGTTTTTGTGGATGAAGGGACTGGTATAAATTTTAATGGTAAAATTGAAAGATCACAAAATATATACTATGAAAAAATATTACTCCTATCACATTTATAATTTGTGATAGTATTATAATGAATTGGAGTCAAAATATGAGAATATGGTAAAAGGGGCTGATATGGGAAAATTTTCCCTCGTGACCAAGAAAAAAATTTCAACAAAGATAACGTATGCAAAGAGTAAAAAAAAAGAAAAAAAATATATGTATGTCACGATTTTCCATTAAAGAGAACTCACCCTAAATACAAAAAGAATGGGATGAAATCAATAAAGCGCAAAAAGTCAGTAATATATGATAAATTTGAGGGGTTTTGCAAATAAAATCATGAACAATTTCGAATTTGTAATTTTAACGTGACTTTTGAAGTGTGGCGAATTAAATTATAACCTTTTTCATTTTTGCAATTTCGTCCCCCAATTTTTTTCGGCCGTCGGAGTGATGAGCTGGAGCTTATGTAGATTATTTTGCCACGTAATTAATTGTTGAGCAAGATTAAATTGCTGACTAGGACTAAAATAAAATCAAAACCCAGTTCTTTTGTTTTAGTATTTCTTATGGCAGATGTTTAATTAGAAAATTTACAGCTTCAGCGTGAAGTTCAGTGCGCCTTAGTTCTTCAGTGTGCCTAGATATGAGGCTCATTTCTTTTTAAGCAATCAGGAAATGTGTTTTTATATCCAATCACAAGGCCACTTCAAGCTATTGCATCATTAATATCATCTACTAATAATACCTTTGCTATTTGCATGACATCATGATTGGTAGCTAAATCTTTCGAACCCACCACCACCTGATACATATCTAGTTTCATTTCACATAAAATGAGAGAATGGAGGATATTGAAATGGGTTTGACGGAAAAAAAGTAAAACAAAAGAATGAGGTTTTGATTTTGTTTTAATCTCAATCAGCAATTTAATCTTATTCAGCAATTAATTACGTGGTAAAATAATTCATATAAGTTCTCGCTCATCACTTCGATTGTCGGAAAATATTGGAGAACGAAATTACAAAAATTGAAAAGATTATAATTTAATTCGTCACACTTTAAAAATCATGTTAAAATTACAAATTCAAAATTATTCGTAATTTTATTTGTAAAAAATCCTAAATTTGACGACTAACCCTCGTAGGTAATGGATATTTTAGTAACCGAGAAAACACTTGCTCCATTGTCCATTGTGAGAGAGCTTGTAATATGATCAGCTTGGGTGGCATAAATATTCTGGAGAGTGGAGCTTTAGCGAGCTTCTGTCGCCGTGAGTTGACGTCACTTCCGGGCTTTCGACTTCAGCATGTCAGGAGAGAAAGGCCGTGAGTTGACGTCACTTCCGGGCTTTCGACTTCAGCATGTCAGGAGAGAAAGGAATGCGATCGCTCATTGTTTAGCGAAAGCTGCGAGAGACTTGTTTACACATCGTGTTTGGAATGAACCTCCGTCGATTGTGGGGGGTCATCTCCATATCCAATGTTAATGTGATCAATAAAATCTTCTCTCGTTCCCACAAAAAAAAAAAATTACATCGCTGAATTAGTACTAACTAGTATGACCATTCGTGCGATGCACGACCAAAATCGAAACTAAATTATATATTTAAGTAAACAAATAAATATAAATATTAAACAAAATTAAAATATAAATTTTCAATTTTGTATAAAGCGTAATGATAATTATTTCTATTAAATAAGTTTAAAAATTATTTGATAATGAAAATTAGCACTACGCATTATTATTATAGAGTATTACGCATCATAATAAATAAATAAATATTTTCATATACAAATATAATTAAGAAGTTGTAAAGTTTTAATGAAAAAAGAGAAAATAAAATATTTTAAAATTTTCATAAATTATTGATTTTTGATGATTTTTTATACTATATTAAATTTACGATGTATATAGAATATTTTTTCATGAATCAAATTTGACAATATTTACAAAAGAATTAAAATATAAAAAATATAAAGGAAAAAATAGTGAAAAAATTGGTGGAAGGAGAGAGAAAAAAAATGGAGGGAAAAAACTCTTCTTTTATACTCCCTCCGTCCCATGAAACATGACACAGTTCTTTTCAGCACGAAAATTAATAAATTAGTATTTTGTGTGTTAAGTGTGGTAGGTGAATATGTGAATAAATGGTAAATTTTTTGTCATTTTTAGAAACGTGTCATGCTTCCTGAGACAGACCAAAAAGGAAATTGTGTCATACTTCGTGGGACGGAGGGAGTATATTAGATTATTTATCATTCCAGCTGTGAAAATAACTAAACATATCGACCCTCAAAAAGAAAAAAGAAATATCACTGAGTAAATGCGTGAGGTCTTGCAAATGCATTGCGGAATTGGGTTGGAAATGCTAGTATAACTGTTTGGGCGAAATTGGATCAAATATTTATGAAAGTTGAGCCTTTCCACTTCAAATCCAAACACAATTTATGAATGGAACAGATTTGTTGGATCATAAATCAAAAACATAAACAGACATCATCCAAGTAAATAGCAAGCACATAAATTCCATAACCATTGGTTAAGAAGAATGAAAGACGTAGAAGAGCAAGAAACGGTAGAAAATTAAAAAGCATAACATTTATTTCCTCCATAAACAAACGAATAAAAGAAAATCACGAAATGGCTTTGAGAATGTCCTCGGCGCTGCTAACATTGAATGCACCGCCCTCCTCCAAATTCAAGATCTTAACGACGCCGTTTTCAACGAACATAGCATACCTCCTCGACCTCACCCCCAACCCCACCGGTTTATCGCTCAAATCGAGCTCGCACCCAATCGCCCTGGTGAAATCCCCATTTCCATCGCTCAACATCAACACATCATCCCCAATTTTCAAATCCTCCTTCCACGCCTTCATCACGAACGCATCGTTGACGGAAACGCAGGCGATCGTGTCCACACCCTTTGCCTTCAAATCGGCCGCCTTCGCCGCGAATCCGGGGAGATGCTTCTGGGAACAGGTGGGGGTGAACGCCCCCGGGACTGCGAATAGAATGACTTTTTTGCCGGATGTCAGGTCGGCGACAGAGACTGTCTGGAGCTCGTCGGCGGAGTCGAAGTAGGAGAGGGTGGCGTCAGGCAGCTTGTCGCCGACGGAGATCGTGGCGGATATGCTGGGGACGGTGGAGAATCGGAGGGTTTGGGGGCGGCGGAGGGGGAGTGGGGCAGAATTGATGGAAAAGGAGCTGGATCTTTTTTGTGGAGAGAGGAGAGAGAAGGGTTGTTTGAGTTTCCGAGAGGAGGAAGCGAGGAGCCTCGCGGTGACGAAGGCGGCTGATGTTGCGGCGGCGGCTGCCATTCCCCCTGTAATTCGCAAGTGAAGTTTGCGGAGAACGTTCTGGCCTCTTCTCCAGATTGTAGGCTTGTAGCTGTTGGACTTTAATTAGGTTTTGGAGTATTTATATATTTTGGGTAAAAATATCTTGCTATCTAAACTATGTACTCCCTCCGTCCCAGCTGAAATGTCCTGTTTTCATTTTTGGGTTGTCCCACTTGAAATGTCCTGTTTCCTTTTTTGGCAATACACTCTCTCTATACTTAATATTTAAATAATTTCCACCAACCCACTTTATCTACTTTATACACATTTCTTAATCTCCGTGCCGAAAAGAAATAGGACATTTCAGCTGGGACGGAGGGAGTATGTTTTTGTAGTTTTTTTCTTTTCTACACATGATTTTTTTTTGGTAGCTACACTTACGATTTCTGTCTACAATAGTACTCTAAATTTTTTTTGTTGACATTCAACTTTGTCATAGAATGTTAGTACTAATTTAGCATAACTAGGATCTTCAAGTAAAAAATTTAGTCATTTCTTCCATGTCTCATTGTATTAATCATTTTATTTCATTCTTAATTCTTTTAAAATTTAAATTTTCACATATTTATTTGTATGAAACATACATCATCATCATCATCATCAATATTATTTAATTAATTTTTTACTCAAAATATGAAAAGTATTTTTTATTAAAAAATATTTTTTAAATAAAATACTATCAGCTTTATATAAGCAATAGTCTAATATATGGACTGAAATTGATGCAGCCAATTATATAATCATATATAATAAGATTATGCGTATTTATTTTATATAACTTGTTCCCCTTCTTTCTTTCATGTTTCTATTTGTTTCTTATTTATGTGTACATCAACAATTACACTATCTAATCAATTTTTTTTTTTTCTAACTTATACACACTAACAATATTGTGCCGGATCATTAAAAAATGTGTTTTAATTATTTTAATTTACATTTTTGTAAATGTTCTTCGTGAAATACATTAATTAAATATTTATCTACTCAATTATACTCTCTCCGTCCCACTATAAGTGAGACCACTTTTTTTGGACACGAGAAATAAGAAATGTGTATTTTGTGTGTAGGTGAAAAAATGAAAAAGTATTTACAGGGTAAAACTTTTATCCAAAAAGGAAAGAGTCTCACTTATGGTGGGACACCCAAAATAGATAGAGTCTCACTTATAGTGGGACAGAGGGAGTATTTATAACTTTTATACTTTTAAAATAATGTAAAAGGTAATTTAGTAAAATAAAATAATTTCGTTTCATTCATAAATTTTATTTTTAGCTACCAATCATGGGAATAGAATCAAACAAGTTATCACAATTTCATTCCTATTGTATTCTTTGTGCATACTAAGCATATGAATCACCAAGCTTTGCCATTCATTTCCCCTCTTCATTCCATTCCCCTCTCATTCCATTTCATTACACCAATAATCTCTTAAATCTCAGAAATTGCAGTGGCATCATTGCATGTCATGTTTTCATTCCAAAATCAGAATTTGGTATGCAAGCACAATATTTCTTCATAATTGTGTTATAGGCCACAAACTAAAGAGAATGCACATAATTGGGGTGATTTGGAAAGGAAAACTCTATAATTTATATGGTATGTGACACAATAGTTTCAAGAAAAATGTGAAAACTAAAAACACACAATTATATCCCCCCTCCGTATTCGATTCAGCTGATGATGGTTTATTTCTGCATACTGATATTTTATTTGTCCCATTACAAATTTTTTGCCAATTTTAAGTAATCTTAAGCAAGCTGAAACAAGCTCTTCCTTATGCAAGCTTAGCTCGATGTTGGACATTTCTACAACGAGTTTCTCAACAAGATCGAGTATGTCCTTGTTGAACATGCTTATCAAGGGATGGTAAGTGTTGAACGTAGGCTTGAGGCCTAGTGCTTTCATCTTCTCAAACAATTCCAAACACTTGCCTGCATTTCCGGCATTTGAGAAGCCAGAGATCAAGGAATTGAATGTGATGACATCGGGGCTTAATCTAAAACCTTTGTTACTAATGGTAAAGCCTAATTCTTATGTTTCTGAAACCTTCCATATCTTGAAGATCCCCTTTATAAGTGTGTTAGAGCATCCGCAATGAGCTTACTTGATAGCCTACTTGATAGTGGTTGTGTTATTGAGTAGGTAGTGCTGCATTGGGGTTACTTGATAGCCTACTTGATAACATTAGTTTTGATTTTTATGTTTTTTATTTAAATTTAATTGCATAATTTAAATAACATATTTTTCTAATAGTTAAATACGCTATTAAACATAAAAATTTAAAACACCTAAAACATCATAAAAAATTACATAAAAATTAAAAACACCTAAAACATCATAAAAAACCATCATTAAAATTACATAATTAAAATCCTAGTCTAGACCACGACGCCTGAGCACGTCGGCGACCATGGACGCGTGCAATGCCCTTTGTGCGTCCGTCATGTGCGTCGTATCCGCGTTCAGGAGCTGCATATCGAGCTCCCTCTCCTTGATATCGTTCCTCCGCTGGTACTGGGCGGTGAATGCCCTCATCTGCTGGTCGGACCTGTCCAACCTCTCCACTATTTCCGGTGGAGGATCCGAGCTCGTATGCGATGCTGATGCCTTCCCTTTCCCCTTTGCCGCGTTCGCCGCCCTTTTGCCAATGGGCTGGGAAGAAGAGTTCTCATCGCCCGACGCCAAGGTGGTGAAGCCGCCCTCTTCCGTAGTCTTTGTCCTCTTAGAGGCATGCATGTCTCTAAGGAGATACATCGACTTGAACTTGGGATTATTCCGGAGAACTTTCCACGGGTTCCAAAAATTGAATGCGGCCTTCTGTGGGCTTCGAGCCTTGAAGAGGGTTTGGGCCTTGTCACGAAGCATATCATCCGAATGACCGGAGGGCCAATTGTTGCGCATCTCCACCCAAATAGCTTCCCAGAGACGCACATCCGCTGCTACTCGGGCCCAGTGGCCTTGAAGTTGTCTGATCTTAAGGTCGGCGCCGATGATGGGGTTCACACGTGCGCGGATCCGGCCCCAATACGCCTCCCCCTTCTGATCCGTCTCACGGATGGCGTCGTTGGTCTCCTCCGCCCAAACTTGGACGATGAGATCCGTATGCTCGGGAAGGTAAGTATGACGGATCCTTGGTTCCTTGTCGTGCTTGATTTTGGTGGCCATTTCCTTCCTCCGGCCGCCCTTCTTTGGTTGGGAGGCACTCTGCTCTGCACTGACCGGTTCCTTCTCGGGTGGGATCTCCTCCAAGTTGATTCCTCCCATATCGGGGTGATAATCGGAGGAGAGATCGGGGCACCAATTAGGATCATAGAAATGATCCATGAAGGAAGAAAATTGTTGAAGAGAAATGGAGGAGAAGAAAATTGGAGAAGAAGAGATGTGAAGAAGAATGAAGGAGATGGGGTTTTTTAAAGAGGAGAAGAAGGGAAAAAAAATTTGGAAACGGTCGGTCAAAGCACGCATATCGAGGCAAAGCAGTCAAAATTTGAATTTAAATTCGAATTTAAATTAGGGCGCGTGCATTGCACGCGCCTTCCCTCTCCCCCCTTCGAGCATACTCGAAGACTCGAGTATTGCTCGAGTACCGCCCCCCGCAACGCACATACTCGAAGGCAACGCCTTACTCGAGTAGGCACTCGAGTAAGGCGTTGCCGATGCTCTTATATGCCACAATGGTGGGAGACACGCTACTCCTCAACATCTCATGAAAAACTTTAAAATCATTCTCTGTATTTCTTCCCATGCAATGCCCACTTATAAACATATTGTATATCTGCGCATTGGGCAGAACCCCTCTGTTAAGCATGTCTTTGAGCATGACTTCGGCTTTAAGAAGGCGCCCCTTTTTGCAGAAACTATTGATCAGAGATCCGTAGGTGACAACGTTAGGCTTCAATCCATTACTTTCCATCTCATCAAGAATCTCCAAGCACTTCTCAAACTGGCAAACACGACCATATCCATTTATCAAGATGTTAAACGTCTGCACAACCGGGGAGACACCCTTAGCCTTCTTCCTTCCGACCCACTATTTCACCTCTTCCATGCTACCAATTCACAAAAACGGTTGATCATCGTGTTATACGTGATGCAGCTCGACCTCACCCATTATCTCTCCATTCCATCAACAGCCAAAACTGTCTTATCCATATTTCCCACCTTGCAATAACCTTTGATCATGGTGTTCAATATCACATCCGTGATCACAACCCCATGCTCCTTCAACTTGCTTAAGAACTCATCCGCTCTCTCCATCTTACCTTCCTTGCACAGCCCATTCATCAAAATGTTACATGTGTACTTAATTCATCTTCAACCCTTTCTTCACTGCATCTTCATACAACACCATTGAAACATCGACATCACCGCTCCTAGAGGGCCCATCAAAGAGAGCACTATAGGTGTTGGGGTCCCGGAGGGTTGACTGGACAGGTATATGGGGGGGATGAATACACCTGTAGCCTATTTTTCGCAAATCAAAACAAACTTAACCAGATTTCAGTTGGAAATAGGTTGTAGACTGATACTGAAAAGTCTTCAGTAATTTGACATCAGTCGAGCACTGCGCTTAACTGATATCCACGTAAGGCTTCAGTCTATAGTTTGTAAAATAGAGTAGAGTTATTAATCTCCCTAACTATCAGTTGAGTCGTCAGTAGGATTAATAACTCAGCAGTGGAATTTAAACTTAATGCGAATAACCTTTAGAAAAGGTTTGTCACTTATAAAATCCTTAGTTACACTTTACAGTTAATCCAATTCAGTTGAAAATAGTTTTGAGCATATACAAAGGAATAACTGAAAGCAGGTAAAGAACACAAGATTTTTTACGTGGTTCGGAAATAACTTTCCTACTCCACGACCAGATGATTAGTCTGACAAACACTCTGGGCTAATGCTTCAAGGTGCACAGCAAACCCACTAACCCACTCTGAATTGGATTTTTCTCTGACACTTAGCACGCTCTGACACTCTCGTGCCCAATCAGCATCTCGCTAAGGTCTTTAGAGACAGAGCCCTTGGTCTGAAGTCCCTCTTGGTTTACTAGGTGCCAAGGTGACCGAACTGTTTAGTTTTTTGGTACTAAAAAACCACTCAAACACTCTTTTCTCTCGGTTGAAAGGGGTTTGGACTCTTCCAACTAAGACTACTGAGAACAGGCTCTCATGTAATCTATACTAAACTTAAGATAAAACAAGAAATGCTTAGTTTACTAAGAGAGTTTAGATAATCAGCTAGACTGATTTTACAACGATGAATTACTCTCTTCTTCGATTCGAAATCTATCTATGAAAATGCTGGCTCTTGAATTCGACAAAGCTTCAGCGTATGTCTTCGAATCGATGAGGATTGCAGACGTTCCTCAAGCTCTATTTATAGGCGAAGTCTTGAATAGATCCGTTGGAGAGATGGTCTTCAGAATTTCTACCGTTGTGAGAGGATGTCGCTTCTTGGGCTGAGGTGAAAATCTTCAGATACTCCATGTAGTAAACATTTTAATTATTTTGTCCTTGGAGTATATTGTTTCTGCATCTTTACACGCAAGGGGAAGCTTTAGTACTTGCAAGGACGATCTTCAAATCTTCGGCATTTAATACTATTGTACTTGAGCATTTAATGCGGCGTGTCTGATACTCTTCACTTTAGTTCAATGTAGAATGTCGACTGGTGCTTGACTTAAGCTTCTGTTCGATGCTGATATTGTATTGCATGAATATCTTCGATCGGTGACTGATGACTTCAGTTAGGATGCGTCATTTTGTTTGTCCAGTTCAATATGCTTCAGTTGTGCTGCCTTCGATCTTCAGTCTTTAATTAGCCAATCTTTAGTCTTTGCCACTCCAGTCGAAACTAGTGAGGACTAAAAACACTTAAGTCCATAAGGAAAACATAGGAGAGAGATGATTTCTAATGATTTTGGTATCATCAAAACTAGGACAAGGATATATCAATTATTTTCCAACAATTTCGCCCTTTTTGATGATGCCAAAACCCTGCAATTAGTCACCTCAAAAGCAAACATAATTCAGTAAGTTGAATGACATTCCTCCTTAACAGTAACCTCCATTAACTAGCATAATTCAGAGAAGGTGATGAGGACCTTATCCATTAACAGTAACCTCCATTAACAGTAAGGTGAGAAGGGTGTACCATCTTGAGGGCCGCTCTGCGGGGGTGTACCATCTGTGTTCCATCTTAAGGGTGTACCATCTTGAGGGCCGCTCTGCGGGGGTGTACCATCTGTGTTCCATCTTAAGGGTGTACCATCTTGAGGGCCGCTCTGCGGGGGTGTACCATCTGTGTTCCATCTTAAGGGTGTACCATCTTGAGGGCCGCTCTGCGGGGGTGTACCATCTGTGTTCCATCTTAAGGGTGTACCATCTTGAGGGCCGCCCTGCGGGGGTGTACCATCTGTGTTCCATCTTAAGGGTGTACCATCTTGAGGGCCGCTCTGCGGGGGTGTACCATCTGTGTTCCATCTTAAGGGTGTACCATCTTGAGGGCCGCTCTGCGGGGGTGTACCATCTGTGTTCCATCTTAAGGGTGTACCATCTTGAGGGCCGCCCTGCGGGGGTGTACCATCTGTGTTCCATCTTAAGGGTGTACCATCTTGAGGGCCGCTCTGCGGGGGTATACCATCTGTGTTCCATCTTAAGGGTGTACCATCTTGAGGGCCGCTCTGCGGGGGTGTACCATCTGTGTTCCATATTAAGGGCGTACCATCTTGAGGGCCGCTCTGCGGGGGTGTACCATCTGTGTTCCATCTTAAGGGTGTACCATCTTGAGGGCCGCTCTGCGGGGGTGTACCATCCATGTTCCATCTTAAGGGCGTACCATCATGAGGGAAACTATTCAAGAGAAACTATCACTAAGGATCTAAAGAAAGAAAATAGCACTATCACTCAAAGGGGATAGTGGACGCGCAAATATGACTGCGCAAACCAAGGGGATAGTGGACGCGCAGATATGACTGCGCAAACCAAGGGGGTAGTGGACGCGCAGATGTGACTGTGCAAACCAAGGGGATAGTGGACGCGCAGATGTGACTGCGCAGAAAACGGGACAGCGGATGCTTAAAAGAGGGATACACAATGGCCGCACAAATGACAGAAAGATAGAGAGCTAAAATCTTAAAACAAAATTCTTCATAGTTGCTTACATACATTTTTCCCAACACATAAGTACTCAACAGAATTCTGATCATATTCATAATTAGTCAGATTTCAACAACGAGCCTTTTACAGAGAAGTAGGAAGTCATGAAGATAAACACGAAATACGGTTATATAAAATAAAATAACACCATCCAGAGCATTCAAAGAAAATCAAACCATACGATTATATAAAATGGGTTCAAGAGAAACTTTACAATTGGGATAATGTCTACAAAAAGAACAATCTTTTTACAAACAAAAGAAACATAGAAGGGAGTTGGTCAGTCAAGGCGTTGGGGAGAAGAAGGAGGATCCACGATGAACTCCTCAACAGGGGGATCTTCAACAAAGGCAGGCTGCGCAATCTCCTCGATCACCGGATCCGTCACCACCGGCAGCTGAAACACAACCTCCTCCTGCGCAGCCTCTGCTACCACAACTTCCGTCCCACCCTGCGCCGCTCGGGAGCTAGACCCCTTTTGGCCCTGAGAGTCGGGCACGACCGAGGAGGAAGTTGGAGGAGGGTAGACCAAGTTCCCCCCGGGATAGTTGCCTCGAGGAGAACGCATATGGCAGCGCAGCTCATTCAGATAAGGAGACCGAATCACCGGCGCCGCAGGTAGGGCATCCCTCGTCTCATCCCTAGCAAAGAGCTGGAGGGCCTTATCCAAAATAGGAAGCCACCAACCAGGAGTCGAAGGGGCGGAAGGATCGACGCCCAACAGCCCATTTAGACTGGTGTCATCCACTTGCTTCAGTACAGCCTCAAAGTCAAATTTGCTGCGCTGATCAGGCGTCGCTCCCACCTGGTCAAGAGCGAGCCGACTGCCTTCCTTAACCAAGAACTGCATGGCAGGCCCCATCAAGAGGAGCATGTCAGGGGAACGGCGGAAAGCTTGAAGAGAATCCTCTAACATATAGCGCAGGAACAATTGACCACGCGCAGTCAGGAAGTATTGTTGGCGAAACTCTTGTATCCCCCGCATGAAGGCTTGGTTTTCTTGATCGGCAATCGTTGTCTTCATCTGATTCAACTTTGCCCGGCACTCCTCCGACATCTCATGCTTGAGAGCCTTGAGTTCTTCCTCCTTGCTCTGGGACACACGAGCGAGCTCAGTCTCGAGGGACTCCTTCTTCACCTTCATCTGAGACAGTTCAGCCTGAGCTTGGCGCAGCTGTTCCCGTAACTCAGTATTATCAGCCAGAGAGGCCATGAGTTCCCCCTCCTTTTCATGAAGATCAGCGGCTGCCCGGGTCATATGTCGGGAGGCCGACAAGCACTTCACCCGCAACTGCGCAGACACAATCACAATCCAGGGGATGAATAAAAATACCCGCACAATAGTAATGTCACAAAAACAAAAACACGCATAGCTTACCTGCTCTACGCCCAGGCACATGTCAAAGGCCAGGTCCCCCATGTTCATGACATCGTACCTGCGCAGGTCGACAGAGGCGATCTGCGATTCCATCTGGGACCGGCACTCCTGACCGGTCAAATCCTTCAAAGCACGAGGGCCTGGAATCTCCATAACGGAGTCAGACCCCTCCCTTGCCGGCGCAGCTTGACGAGGCACATCATCGAGTAAGGCTTCGAAAGAATCTTTACTCTCGGCACCAGAAGCAGGGACCTTTTTCTTCTTGGACGAGACTACCTGTCGAGTCTTGCGACGCTTACGAGTACCCTCAGCGGAACTCGCATCACCTTCGTCGTGGAGTCGAAGAGGTTGAATGTCAGCAGCAGACGAACCCGGACGGGGCCGCCCAAGATTGAAAGACTCAGGGGACACGTGCTGCGCAGACCCAGTCTGCGGGGTAGTGTCTCCCCCAACAACAGGATCAGGAAGGAAACTGAATGAAGCAATGGTACCGTGCTCAGCTGATCTCCACATACCTGCGCAGGAAGGAGAATGATTAGGAAATGAAGATCTTTAGCACGAAAGACGATACAAACATTTGGAATATACCGATGGAGGTTGGGGGATAACGGGAGAAGAGGCCAGCCCCAGCCAAGACAGAGGGAGAAGCGACTAGTTTAAGGACATCAAAATCTTTGGCAGCAAAGGCTTGGCCCAGAAGATCGATGAAGGCGATTTCTAGGTCACCTAGGGGTTTTCTATTTGGAGGAGAGGAGTGCTTCGTCCGATGCCACTCCACCTCGTCAGTCCCTGCGCAGTCCGCCCAAGTCCCATTCCGCACTTGTACAAAGAAATACTTATCACGAAACTTCTTATCCATAGAATGAAGATTACCTAGGAATGTCAAATTCATCTTCGGCTTGGCAGTAAAGTTGTAGTGACAATCGGTCTTTTTTAGGATGTGGGTCTGGTGAAACAACTCTACACTATGGGGGTAGTTATTAGCAGCGCAGAGGATATGTAAAATATGGGCCCTCCGGAGAGAAGAAGGGGAGATCTGAAAAAAGGGGATCCCGAATCGTTCACATATTCCCACAAGAAAAGGGGAAGGCGGTAAGCGCAGACCCGCCTTCACCTGCGCATACCAAATAGGGATGGTGTCCGGGCGCCATTGCCCGTCCGCATCAGGCATATCGCCGGATTCCCGCTGCATCCGGATTTTCAGTTCACGATCATCCGGCTTAATGCGTAACAACCCCCGTACTTCCGCCATTTGGGCGGTGGAGATGGTGGAACGAGGAAAATGACAACCTTGGCACGTCATATCATCCGCCTCATTTATTTGTTGCTGCCGGGCACCCACGGTGGCCATGGCGAACGCACAAAAAAAAAAAAAAACAACAAAACAACACACAAAACAAAAAGAAAACAAGCACGCAACAACACAACCGAGAGGAAGCGAGCAGGCCACAGGGGATAATGAAGGAAGGGAGAACCTAACCTGGTAGGAGAAGTGATGGTCGGAGGGGAAGCCTAACAAGGAAATTGGGGACGACGAGAGATCGGAGAAATCGGAAAAGTCTGAAAGGAAGTTCGGAGAAGGAGAAGAAGAAGAAGAAGATGAAGGTGATGGAGGGTATTTATAAGAGGGGAATTTGAATCGAGGGAAGGGAGAGAGAATAATCATTAGGGTTGGGATGTGCGAAAGGAAAATGGAAGGTTAGGATTTCATCCCAGAATGGTGGGTGAAAACGAAGGGTCGAGATCTCATCCTCACAAAAATAAAAGCGTGGAAGGACGTCACAAAGTACTGAAAAACATCAGATCACATTAAATGCGATGGGACAAGTTCTGTACCATGCCAGTCGACACAGACGGCGATATGAAGCCCTCCTGCGCAGGCTCACTCACTGCCTTCCCGAATATCGGCCATTCCTCCATACCTCAAAGCAAACACTTTTCATCTACGAAAATTCACGTGAAAATCTACTTCTTTTCGTAGAATAAGGGGGGAGTAGCTGATGAGGGATAAGGTCCTCATCAGCGCAGCACACGACCCGTACTCCATATGTTACCAATATGAAAGATCTACTGCCTTAATGATTATTGCACAAAATAGGAAAACTAACAGTGCAGGACAAAGAATGGAGATCCCAGTTAGCGCCCTCTTTGAGAGAGCAGCGCAGCGATCGGCACCCCATGAAGGAGCAGCGCAGTCATCGCCATCCCATGAAAAAGCAGCGCAGTCATCGCCACCCTACGAGAGAGCAGCGCAGCACCAGCGCTCCTTGGAGAAGGCAGCGCAGACTTCAACACCTGAAGATGCCGGCGCAAGCGAAGAATTCCCAACTACTTTCTGAAGGAGGCAAAAGCTGCAAGGCCGTTGGAGCAAGGACAATCACCAGTGACAACGACACCAAGGACGTACCGAGCACGTGCCATGAAGGAAAAGACAATCTTACCCTCTCCTCTTCATCTCTTATAAATAGCATATCTGTAATAGTAGAAGGGACCGATCTTTTCTCTCAAGTTTTTCCTGTATGTTTTGGTGTTTGTAAAGAACTGTTCCATTGAAGAGTGAAAGAAGCATCCGTCCGTCTATTTCCTTCAGGTTCCGATCTATTATCAACTTTCTAGTTTAGATGTTGGTGATTCAGTGCTCTACCAGAAGGCAACAGATAAAATCAAGGCGACACACAAAACAAATCATCATAAAGACAGATAAAGTATGAGAAATGAGTAATAAACAACAGATGAGAAACATGTATTGCAGGAGAAGCAAAAGCAGTAAAGGAATAAACAAAAACATGAGTGACAGAAACCAGTATTAGAAACAACACAAATAAATAACAGGGATTCCAGCCAGCCTTTCAAATATAATCGGAGCGAGGTCTTTTGGAAGGCCTTTCCCCTGTTTTCCTTGCTGATTTTCATTTGTTCTCTTATCCCTTCTTCCGTTCTTCTTTCATCGTCCTTCCGTTCTTCAATTCTTCCCTCTTTTTGGCATCATCAATAAGAGAAGATTGTGTCTTCTGATGGCCTTGGGGAAAAGTTTCAGTTGCACTTGATGCCGGTTGACTGCTCTAATGTTGAAGCTTCTTCACTTGCGATTCAATAATGAGAAATTTGGCTTTGAGGTCTATTAGCTCCATTTTTTGAGCTTGAAGCTTCCTTTCACTTGGATGCTCCAATGCATCAGTTGATTGTGTCTCGGTTTCATGGGCTTCCTCTGTTCTTTTCTCAGTTCTCGTGGCATCAGTTGCTGGTGAAGGTGGATGCACATCCTCCATGGTTTCCTTATTCTAAGGAACTTTGTTGATCAGGCCATGGGTAATGTAACACTCGGCTTTTTCACTACAGTATATATGTTATTATTAATTTTATTTTCTATTTTCTATTATCTAAAAGAAGAAAGAGAAGTAGAATCACTGAGATGAGATGAGATATTATTATAATATCCTGAGCTTTTAATTTGCATTCGTTATTAATTTTATTCTTGGAAGCAAGTTATAATTCCTAGTTAAAGGGATTATTTTATTATTTTCAGAGATGAGAATGATGATAAATAAGAAATATTATTAGTCGACTACTTATTGCTCGACTAATTGAAGTGACGGATGTTATTTTATTATTTATAGATTTATTTGTTATTAGAAATGAGAATCCCATTTTTATATATATAATTATAGATGTATTTGAAGCTTATCTCAATTTCAGTTGGGATGAAGCTAGCATATATATTGATTTGGTTACATATTATATCATTATATTAGTGAGAATAGTATTTGTGGCTATTAGCAATAGCAATCCGTAAGCTTTCACAAGAATGCAGATATTTTTACATTTATTTATTTATTTTATTTGGGGATATCTATTAACAAATCTTAAGAGGGAAGCTAAATTTCCTTTCCTTTTTTTCCCTGCTAAGTGTCGTCCCCTACCCCTTACCCATCAAACCTCAGTTTTAGTTTTCTTTCAACCTTCAAGGAGATTCAGCCGCCGCCTCTGCTCTGACCGCCGTCGGCTGCCATCGAGACCAAGTCCGGCGTCTCGTCTGTTCTTCCCCGGTGCCCCTCGCACTAGTCTCATCTTCTCTCAATTTAGCGAAGAACCCAAATGAGAAGCCCTAATTTCAAAATCCGAAATCGCCGTCACCCGAGCCCGAAATTCGGCAATACAGCAGCCTCCTCTTCGACGTGGTCGAAGTTCTCGCACCGGAAGTCTTCTCCGTTCCCCCTTCTTTTCCGATGTGGAGCCCTAATTCTTAGAAGAAGGAAATTACTACTGTCGCGACTGGAAGGCCAACGAACGGCTGAGCTTCACCCGTCTCTGCCTTGAATCCATGCTCGAGAAGCAGAGAAAGAGACAGAGAGTGAGATCGAGGGGGAGAGCAGCGAGAGAGGTTGAGAGAGAAAGATCGAGAGGGAGCATACCTGAGGCAGGGGTGGCGGTGTGATGGAGACAGCGGCGGTGACGGCGGGCCTTGCCGGAGGGGCGGATTTTAGAGGGGAAAATGGAGGCAGAAAACCCTAGAATTTGGGCATTCTTGAGGTAAGATAGCTAAATGTTTGATGCTTATATAATTGAACTCTTAGGAGCGTGGAATGAGATTATATGATAGAAATTGGGGGATATTGAGCATGTTACTATGTGTTGAGCCAATTTTAGTTTAAGAATAAGGGAAGAACTACTTTTAATATTGATTGGAGAAGTTGAGGTGATTGATTGTGTTATAATTTGCTTGTTATATGTTGATGTGGTAAACGTGAGTGAAGTTTTGAGTTAAAGCATTCTAACATGTAGCAAGATGATGTAATTGGATCTCCACTCTCTTATGTGGCCAAAATATGAGATGTATGTTAAGTTGAAACAAAGGGGCTTTGCTGTCAGTTTTCGGCTTGACAGGGCAGTATGTTTCGAGGTGCTTCTGATGGTGTTCTCATAGTCTAAATAACTTGAAATTTTTACTGTAATAACTTCATCATGTGTAGTCGTTGTCTGCAAAATTTCAGCTAAATCCATCACCTTTAGATGTGTCAAAATATTTTCTGAAATGTACTGCGCGAAGCAGCAAGGTTTTGTGGCAGATTCTGCCTTTTGTGAGATAATTTCATATACACTTGAGATATTGTATTTTTGTAACTTTATAATAAAAATAGACTCTGAGAGATTTCTAAAAATGTAAAGTTTGTATTTTTCTTTAAAGAGGTTGAGTTTATATGATATTTCAAAGTTGAGATTCATATATGATTACATATTTGAAATTTCTTACTTGAGCAAGTTATTAATAGAACTATGCTAAGTGATTGATGTTTAGTTATTAATTGTAAGCTAATCTATATAGAATGGATTAGTTTACTCTTAAGCTTTCTCAATTTGAGATATCCCAAGAGATGTAATGTTACTATTTGCTTTTAGTTAAGTCCATATAAGTAGAATACTCAAATTAGAGGATGCAACTTTCAAATGATAGAAGTTTCATTCAAGATTTACTTTCTATTTACTTACTTATTATCCAATCTTACCTGAGAACCTCATTACAATGAAGGTTCGAGTAGCAGTGTAGAATGAACAAGCAAGGATTTCTATTCCATTAAGCGTATCAGGTGGGCTTACTAACTCAAGAAGTAAAGATGCATACTTTATTATATAAAGTTTGAGTGTATGCATTTATTTTCCAATTATTGACTTGCCAATATTTGAAATTTGTATGATACCATCTACATAGAACAACGAATTCGGGTCCTGAGCGAGTCAGGATTTGTGTACACAGAGTTGACAGTTAACCTTTGTGTTAGCTTGTCATCGTGTTTGAGAAGGAGGCCTACTTCTCAACACTCAGAGTTATATGATGCGTAGATATGGTACATACATGTTAATTGTCTGCAGACGTATATGATGTGATGATGATTATAGAGAAGTTTTACAGTTTTGCATACACAGGTTATTTAAATAAAACTCCTGTGTGATGCTTGAGGTGGCAAGTTCAATATATAGCTCTAAGAGCAAGCTTTAAAGTTATTTCGGCATGACCACTGAGTGCTTTTTGGTACTCAGCCCTGCGCATGTTTCTAAATATGCAGGTTAAGCTGTGATGCAGATGGTAGCAAGCAGAGCAAAGCCTTCGGTGTATATATGTATAATTTAGGCTCGGGATTTCATGTCCTCACACATGTAATCCACTTGAGTTGAGTTATTTCCGCTGCAACACTTAATGTACCTTACTCTATTGATGTGTTGTAGAGATTTTAAACCAATAGCTTCGAGAATTATATCATTTAGACAACTTGTCGTTGTGTTATTGTAAGTTGTCTACTCGTGAGTTTTAAAAGTGATTGTATATGATTACCAGACATTATGGTAAAGTATTGCTCAAGTAAAATAATTATTTTTATTGAAACCTTTTTATTTTTCATTTTCTTACTCCTTTTCCCAGTCACACCTTTCCCCGGCTTAATTCTACACTAGCTTAGGCCGGGCTGTGACAGGTAAGTAGGTAGTGTTGAATAGCAAACATCATATCATGGATGGCATCCCACAAGTTTGTGATGCTGAATTTTGATAACACACTAGACTCAATTGAGTCCATCTCTGAGTCAGTCAAGATAACATCGAGTTCTTGAAATTGAGGTCGGGGAGCAGTCTTGATGAAGGTATAGAAGAGATATTGAACAATGTCTTGAAATGCGTCTGGATGCTCTTCAGCACTAAGGGCAGAAAGATGGACACTGAGTCTGTGTTGGGCAAGACTTAGGAAATAGTTTCTAAGATTCTCAGGCTGAGACGACCTCGAAGATGAGGGAGCATCGGGATTGAAATAAGAGACCTTCTCTGAGAAAGTTTCAGCGCAGTGCTGAAAGAACCCTTTAAAAGGAGGGAGAGATTCCTCAATTAGTGACACATGAGATTGAGCTGGGATTTCTCAGGGAAAAGTTTTGGTGAAACTTCAGTTGAAGGTGTGTGAGGGATTGGTTCGATTGAAGTGGTGCCAATGGGAGAAGTTGGTGCTGTTGAGCTGCTCAAAGTTTTCCTGAGAGAGAGACACGTGCGACTATGAACACCTGCAGTCGATGGAGAGTGAACTGCGCTTGATGATGTAGGAGGGGCACGAGAAGGTGAAGGCTTTGCACGGATTGAGCCAGTAGATCTCTTAAACAAACTTGTGGCATCAATTATTTTGATCACCTCCTTCCAGAAGCATTGCAAGTCTTTGGTGCTGTCAAGGATGATAGAAGAGACTATGCTTCCTTGTCGAAAGTGTCTTGAATAATGAGCTTCGTTCTTCTCCTTGGCTAAAACTCTGAGATAAGCTTGTTCCCAGTTGAAAGGACCCAACTGCAGTAGTGCTGCAAGAACTATTTTGTAAGGTCGAGAAATGTGATCGGGTGATCCCAATGTGCTGAACCAGCATCTCTTGATGATCTTTGCCAGAATTCTGAGATGTGGTGGAGTACAGACATGCTCATGATTTTGTTCACCACAGGTGGTGTGTCTTCCTTCAAAGGTGAAAGAAGGATCTTGTTGGTGTCCTTGTTGGAGAAGGTGGGAGCAGGACCGTTGATGGGAAAATGAAAAATTTCCCTGACAGTTCGAGAGACATTGACGGTGTATTTCTCAGAGATTGAGAAGTCTGCTATAGTGAAGATTGAAATCTTTTCAGTGTATAGGCCAAACACTGCATCTACAGAAAGAGAGTCATAAAATTCCTTGATCACTTTGTCTTGCAGGAAGTATCGAGGCGAGGAATGAATGAAGTTGAGCCAAGCATGACGAGTGAGGATCTCGTTCAATTTGTCGTGGTCATTCTGGTTGAACAATACTTCTGGAGAGATAGAGGCCTCATAGCAAACTATCTTCTGATCAGCAGAGTGAGATGTTTTTGTCATTTTGAAGAAGTGTCACAAATCTTTCTGCAAAATTCAGATCTTCTCTCACAGATAGAGCTGTGGAGTCAAGGTGTAAGAGCAGGAGAAGTGAGGGATAGAAAAACTTCGGATGAGAAATGAAAAGACCAAGTAAAAGAGGATTGAGTAAATCCACTTGTTGGACACCATCAACGATATGAAAAAACTCATGCATCCGAAAATGGCGTCTGGAAAATGTTAGGTTGTCCACAGGGTCAGCGTTGAAATAATCATGAAGAAGTCGTCGATAGCAGCTTCACGGTCGCGATATTGAAAGCCCCTCGTCAAGAGAGCTGTTTCGGGTGCTTGGTTCATGCATACTTCTTGGACAACCATTTGCGCCTTGACAACTATTTCCGTTATTCTCTCCGATTCCCCATCGGACGAAGATCGTGAAAAAAAGAAGAAGAGTAAAACGAAGTCATTTTGCTATGTGAAAAAATGAGTGATGAAAGGATAAATGAAGATGAAAATATGGAGGAAATGATGATGGTGTAAGGGGAGAAAGGGGGTATTTATAGAGGGGGGAGGGGGGAAAAGAGGTTAAAGTAGTTTTTTTTTTTTAATTGGGGGTGATTTTTTCAATTATTTTTTTAAATCAGACGCGTGTTCCACACACGCATTAATAAAAGGCGATGAGTCAAGCGCTTATAGTTGAGTCGGGCTTCGAGCCACCCCATCTTGCATTGGCTGGCTCCTTGTCGAGGCTAACTCGATCTGACGGATGAGCCATCCCAATGCGGATGCTCTTAGGCCAAGTGGTCTTAGAAACTCACAAGTTGGTTTAAGCCATTTTTCAATACTATACCTCGTAATAAATGGATGTTTGGCCACAAATCTACCGATCATCCCAGTTTTGGATAGATCAAGGCTGATAAGAAAATCCACCATGTGAGAAAATCTTGATTAAATGACGTAACTTATGATTCTAGAGTTTAGGAGTGTCAATTTTCCAAATTGTTTTTCAGGAGCATCAAGGACTTCGAAAAAGGCATGAATTTCAAGGCATCAGATCATCGATACAAGTTTGTCATGGAAGTCGAGGGTGAGAATTTTGGGGCACTTCATAATGATCATGGAAAGCTTTCCCTCTAGATCTGTGACTGAGAGTATTGAAGCTGTAATATTATCCCCCTTTGTAGTGAAAAAGAGGAATGAGTAAGAGTGAAATCCTATTTTGTAGGAAATGAGGGAAAATAAATGAGAAATTTAAAGGTTGATTTTTTTTTATTCTTCATTTTCTCATGATAAATTTACAACCAAAGATAAATATTAAAAATTACCCATTATAAAAGAAAACTATAAAAACTACTCATTTTGAGCTTAACAAGACAAAGTTGCCCTTACTTATATGCAATTTTTTCTCAAATCACGAATTTTCTCAACATGCTTGACCAACGCAAGTAAATCATTAGTGGTAAATGCATTAATGCTCTCGATATGCTTGACCACTGCGAGTCGAGTATGTCGAGTATTAGTGTATTTGTGGTAAATACATTAATTCTCCACATGTTCAACCTCTGCAAATCGTGCATTAGTAGTAAATACATCAAAACTCGACATGTTCAATCATTACTAATGCTTGATTGGTCGATCATTACTAATGCTCGATAGCTCGAGCATTAGTGATCAAATATTATTAGAAAATGCACTAACACTTGACATACTCAATCATTGTGAATCGAGAAGTCGAGCATCAGTGCAAAATGCACTAATATTTGACATGAGAGTAAAAAAACCCAATCTTAAACGAGCATAATTCATTTTAGGGCAAATAGCGTTAAAATACCCAAAGTTTCGCCGAATTCGCGAATTTCCCCTGACATTCAAAACATGGTATTAAAATTCATGAAGTTAATACCGAGACGTGGTTTTCCCCAATTTTTGATCGGCGTCAAAACTTATGATGACATGGCAGCCGGGAATCCACGTAGGATTAAAATTCCGGCTGCTCAAACGACATAGTTTAGCCTATCACCCTAAAACGACATAGTTTTATATTGAATTGAAGGATTTAAAGTAAATCAAGTATTAATTTCTTCTTCATTCCAATTTTAGGGTTCATGAGTTAATAGCCATCAATCAAATTCAATGTCTTCGTGGTGGTGGTGGTTCGCTGTGCAGCGGTGGCCAGCGACTGTGGAACGGCGGCAAGGACGAGAGAGAGAGGCAGAGCCGGAGAGGGAGAGGGAGAGGGAGAGGGCGAGGGCGAGGGCGAGGGAGAGAGAGAGAGAAGAGAGGATCCGCTGCCGCTGTGCGTCGCGGTGGTCGTGGTTCGCTATGCAGCGGTGGCCGGCGACTGTGAAGCGGCGGCAAGGACGAGAAAGAGAGGGAGAGAAGAGAGTGAGAGAAGAGAGGATCCGCTGCCCTCTGTGCGTCGCGGTGGTGGTGGTTCGCTATGCAGCGGTGGCCGGCGACTGTGAAGCGGCGGCAAGGACGAGAAAGAGAGGGAGAGAAGAGAGTGAGAGAAGAGAGGATCCGCTGCCCTCTGTGCGTCGCGGTGGTTCGCTCCACAGTCGCCGGCCACCGCTGCACAGCGAACCACCACCACCGCGAAGCACAGCCATGTTATTTTATTTATTGGTTAAACGACGACGTATGGCTCCAGTGGGCTCTTGTTATATGACTCAACATTAGTCATTCCACGTATGTGCCACGTCGAAACCATTAGTGGCCGGAAAACGTAATTAGGGGAAAATTAAGCATCGGAACCACGATCAAGAATTTTAATACCATGTTTTGAATGTCAGGGGAAATTCGCGAATTCGGCGAAATTTTGGGTATTTTAACGCTATTTGCCCTTCATTTTACATAAAAGATGGATTTTTATAACTTTTATTCTTCGTAATGGGTATATATCATTTGTATCTTTTTAAATTTACTTTACACACTATTTTCGTTAGTGGCGAGATTTTTTTTTTTAGTTAAGAAAAGTAATTCAGCTACATCTAAATGTTAAAAATTTCTTCCAACTCTGTAAATTCGATACATTTTGCCAAGTTACATGGGCCGAAATAAAGGAAAACATCAGGGCCCATTGGTCCTGATGAGTGAATTATTGGATTATTTTAATCGGGACTGGTCCGATAATTGTGGCCCATATTTTAGAACCCCAAAAGGATGCACCTTATCTACAACTTCATTTATGCATTTCACTTCCCCCTGTGTTCTCCTATTATCAAATAAGTTACATATTTTTTTTACTTGCATTCATAATATATTTATATGGTTGAATTATAGTAAGAATTTGATTTCCAGTAAAAATTACGATGTTAAACTTAATTTATAAAGTAATTGTATATATCATATGAAAATAACTGCGCTCTTATATAAGTTTTGAACAATTGAACTCGAGACCACGAAAGTTTGATTACTTTTTATATTAAGTGCAATAATTAATAATTTTTTATATTAAAAGGAATTTTTATTTGATCATGTATATATATGTGTGTATGTGTGAGATTATTTTTTATTCCCTTTCACCAAGGGAGAACACGTTAGTTACCTAATTGATACTTTACAATTTAAGTAATTAACTACTCAACCGGGTCACAGAAAATTATAGTTTTATTATTATTTTCGTCCGATCATAAAATTATAGTAGTATTTTTCTTTCAGAAATTATCATTTATATTTTAAATCTTATTTATACTCAATAATTACAAAATACTCAATTATTTAACATATCAATTTTGATGGATTTTATTCTCCCACTCAATTTTAATGGGTTACTTTTATTCATCTTAGACACAACTCTCAATCATTTATTAAAATTCATATACCAAATTACACAATAATTTTTGTGAATGAAAATAGCGCGTATATATATATATATATATATATATATATATATATATATATATATATATATATATATATAAAAGTGGGCTAAAATAAAAATACTTCTTAAAATATAAAATATGAATTATTTTCAATCCTTAGATCATCAAGATCTATGATTGACCTTGTTGGATGAATTCATGGGTCATGAGTTCGAATATCATAGATAACAAAAAAAATTAATTTTCACAATTCATACAGTTATACAACAAATTCATACATATTCTACATAAAATTTATATATATTTTAACTAATTCGTATTTTATATGTTAAAAAGTATTTATACTCCAACTCTCACCTATATATATTCAGACTAAGTAGTTGACTATTGCTTTCGCATTTCACACTTCTGATCTGAAATTTACTTAATAAACTAGAAGTTTATCCATATAGTTTTTGCAGGTTTGGTGGCGGAGATTACTGGTTGAATGGTGGCTATGGAAAGTCTCCACCTGGTGGGTGGAAATAAAAAATGAGTATTTCTCGATATAATTTCTGTAGAAATGGTTTTTTCATCTCCGGTTCAATTTCTATTAATCGACAATACCCTAATTTATATGAATATATAGTCTGTATTTATAATATTTGAAAAAAATAAAAATTAATAAATTAAACACGGGTTATGACGAGAATCTTATATGGTAAAAACTCATAAACTTTCCAACGTTGGATTGGCAAACGGATTTGAGGGGAGTGTTTTCTAGAAGATCAGTAATAGATTCTTGTGGTAATATACAATACTACACAACTCTCTCAACCTATATTCACACTATACCCACTTTTTTCAAACAATTCACCTCATATCCATTTCAATATTTAATTATTTCTCTTGGTACTTGCATATTCCTTCACCATTTCTTATCTCTTACTTCGTAAGATGTGCCTGACAAAGTGAAATTTCACAGATTAATGCGCATAGTTCGCCTGAAAAAAGAATACATAATGCGCATAGTTTATTTTAATTGAATGCGCATACTCTATTTAAAGCCAAAGTGTTATTTGGCAGAATGTTTCGAAATAAATAATGAAAATGTAATAAAAAGAACTACAATTATTGTTGTTAAATAACTAAAAATAATTAATATAAATGAATGAAAAAAGCTATGCCTGTTGAGATAATAATAATAATAATAATAATAATAATAATAATAATAATAATAATAATAATAATAATAATAATAATAATAATAATAATAATAATAATAATAATAAGTTCCATAAGAAGAAGATTAATTTGGCAAAATCAAAAGAATGAATAAAAGTGAAAGAAAAAGGAAAAAAAAAAATAATAAAAATATAATCATATATTGCACAATTAAATGCAAAATGCGCATCTCAATTTTGCGCATTAAACTATGCGCATCTCAATTAAAGTTCAATTAAAGTGAATACAATGTAATTAATTTATGCCTCAATTAAAAAGAATACAATGTAATTAATACTATTGGAAAGAATGTATTAAACATTTTGCGCATTAAACTATGCGCATCATAGGAATTTCAAATTATTCATAGGTTTCTTGCGATTTTTTTCCTTTTATTTATTTATTGTTTTTCTACTATGCGCATAATTAGGTTGTGCGCATATATGCACAATTATTTTAAAAACATTAAAATATAAACAATTATTTAACTATGCACATCTCAATTTTAAACTCCAATTATTAAAACAATGCGCATTCAAATTTGCAAACAATGCGGAAATAAAAAAAATTACACTGCATAGTAATAAGTCAACTATGCGCACAAATATTAACTCTGCGCATATTATTTGTGCAGAGTTTTGACTATGCGCAAACCATAACAGAATCTACTCAGTACACGAAAATCCACACTGCAAATCACACGCCCAATCATTATGCACAGCTTTTTTCAGCATAAGAAATTTTAAAATAATATTATGGGTATGGGGTAAATCATTTTTAAAAAGTGGGTATATGAAAAATGTAGTTTGCAAAAGGTGGGTATTTTAGATTTCCTCCCTAGATTCTTATCGGGGTTATAACAAAAAAAAAAGGTTAATTGCATATAATATCACGAAGTTTGCCCGAAATTCATTTTTTCCACGATCTTTAAAAATTTCATTTTTTATCAAATACTTTGATATTTGTTCAATTTTTCCACGATTTTTTTACCCTCAAATCGGAATCGATGTGGCGCTGATGTGGCTTGCCGGCACACGCCATTCCGATAAATTAAACGATACGTTTCAGTTTAAACATTAAAACCCTCGTTTCAGCAATCAGCGCCACCAATTGGAGAAGCACCGACGCCAACAATCGGTGCCAGCAATCGGCGCACTGGTTTGGAAGACTAGAAACACGAAGCAATCGGCGCCACTGGTTTGGAAGACCTCGACACAAAGACTTCCACATTGGTCTGGAGAGGAACCCTTCGACAGAGGTGGTGGAAAGGAAAGCAATCGTTTTTTTCTAGCACCAAAAGCAATCTTTGATTTTCTTTTGCCCGATAAAAATGAGAAATTAAAAGAAATTAGGACTTTTTATTAGTATGATTTAATATTATACTAGCATTTGCACCCCGTGCAATGCACGGAAAACTTTTTTATATTTTTATATATATAAATTGATACCAGCTCAATTATCATATTTATAAATATAAGAAAAAAATTATTTTTCACTTAATATATTTGAGTTGAATATTCAAAAAATAAAAAAATAAAGAAAAATTCACAATAATAAAAATTGATATTGTGAAAAGGCATAAATAATAAGTAAAAATAATAAAATAGAAAAAATTGATTTATTCAAAAAAAGAGGAGAGATGAGAGAGAATTTTTAAAAATCATTAATCTTTAAATAAATATAACTCTCCGTTTTAAATCAAATATTTACATAAAATATATCAAATTAATGCTCTTATCATGATATTTAATTTGATATATTTTATAAATAATTTTAATTTCACAATTTTAGAAAGAAATAATATTAAAAAATAAGAACACAAAGAAAAAATTATATTGTACAAATAAAACTTCAATTTTTTATAACTACAAAATTGCCACTTATTAATTTTGAAATCAATTTGAAATTGAAAATTATCTTCTTAATATATTATAAATTATTATATAAATATAAATTTATAAATTATTTATAACCAATGCCTTATAAATTGTGTATATATACACATATAATTCATTATGGAATTATAAACGTGGGTTATGCAATTTTTCTTTTTAAACGTGGGGTGTGCATTTTTTTTTAATTATGGGTTATGCAATTTTAATTGAGTTAGTTACTTAATTTTTGAATATATACAATAAGTCATTATTTTTGTAAGAAATTACAAAATTGCCATTGAAATTGATTTGAAATCAATTTCTAATTGAAAAATGCTGTTTTAATATAGTATAGATTATCTATAGCATGTGCATTATTTAGAGTATCAATTTGAATTTATAATTTGTTAATATGGATATACATATATAATCAAATAAAAGGCCATTCAAATTTAGTTTTAATAATTGCTCGTTAGTTTTTATAATATATTAGTGGATTTATTTGAATTTTTTGAATGAGTTAATGTGTAAGTGAGATAGTGGGGTGAGTGGGATATAATTTATTTGTAACCTTCATGTTGAATATATTTTCAAAATTGCCATTCAAATCAATTTGAAATTGATTTGAAATCAATTTCTAATTGAAAACTGCTGTTTTAATATAGTATAGATGTGTAATTTAAAATTCATATATATTCCACATTAGTGTTACGTGTAAAATTAAATCCATTTCACTGTTATGTCATTTTTTTAGTCATCGGAAAAAAAAAATTGTGGGAAAATTGAACAAATGTCAAAGTATTTGATAAAAAATGAAAATTTTAAAGATCGTGGGGAAAATTGATTTCGGGCAAAGTTCGTGATATTATATGCAATTAACCCCCCCCCCAAAAAAAAACATAAATTTTGGTGAAAATTATAATTTTTACCTGAATTTTGAATTAAGCTAAAAAATATATAAACTTACATTTTAATTGTAATTTTCACATAAAGTTTGACTTTCGATGAAATTAAAGCTTAGTTGACAGTTGAAAAATACCTCATAAGCTTAATATCAAGGTATTTGTGATTGGCCTTAGAATCATAGACCTCTTTTCCTTGGGACCTTGATATTAAGCTTGGGAGATTTTTTCCGACTGCCTAAACTCTAATTTCACTGAAAGTCAAATTCAGGTGAAAATTACACCTAAAATTAAAATTCATATATTTTTTTGGCTTAACTAAAAGTTCGTGTGAAAATTACAATTTTCACCAAAATTTGTTTGTATGTTTGTTTTTGTTTTTGTTTTTTAATTACTATAACCCTTTTTTTATTTATACTTTTAGGGGGCGTTTATTTTGCATGATTGATAAAATGAATGATTGAGTATTTTTATCATCAAGAGTAGGATTGCTCTAATCCCACCCTTTTAATGGGATACGAATCAGGCAAAAGTAGCTTGAATGATAAAAATTATCAAGGACCTTGGAATATCCCAAAGTTTCAATCCATCAAAGTAAACAAGCAATTAGTCTTACTATTTTATCTATCAAGGCTAATCCTTCAAAGTAAATGCCCCTTAATAACTTGAATTTCTGATCAATTATTCACATATTTTCCTGTGGTGGTATATTGTTAGATATGTGGTTCATATCTACAACGTCAACAAAATTCAAACAATTTATGCAGCGACTTTGCCATGATTTATAGATTAATTTAGTTTAAATAGTATAAATGTTATGTGAGTGTATTGTGAATAAAGAAAGAAGTTAACTTTTGTGAGTAGAGTGGAGAAATAATGATGAACCATATGATAAAATTGTAAATAAGCATTGAAAATAATCATAAAAATAAGAAATTAATAATCGATTCTGATTAGAAATAGATTACGCATAATCTTGTGGACAGACAAAAAAGAAAATGAGCGTAGTCTTAGCCGTGCTCAACTGCGGTTGGACGGCGGTCTCGTTTAGTTTGTAGACTAGGCTCTATGTTTACCTAAACTTAGTACACACATGTTTGCATAGCAGTAGCTCGGTTCCTTCTATAAGAGAAAGTAGGGCTATGACAAAGAAATTTACAGAAAGAAATATTAATCCACAAATTTGGAAAACTCTTATGTGATACAATTTTTTAAAAACTCTCACATTATATATATGACATGTATATAATTATAGTCCTTTTATAAATTAAATTATGCTAATATGAAATTTGAATTGAGAATTTGATTTGATTAATAAATTCACATAAGCTATTGTTATGAATCAAAGTAAGATCCTTTCTTACGTACTACTTTTAACTTATATTAATTCTTTTATTATTCATGTAATCAGAAAGTGATTCGTATCAATCTCTCGTGTTCATATAGTATGTGTGAGATTCAATCTATTCACATGATTACGCAATGAGTCTTTTGTCATTATCGTCGAGGATTTTAATTTGTAGTTCACACTGATATATACTAGAAATATTATAGAAAAGCATCCAACTGCTTTTCATGTACAAATTAAAATATATAGCTCGGGAATTAGCATCATGCATACAACCTAACACTCTACTGACTGATGGTCCACCAAAATATGGTATATATAATTTGAGAGGCGGCATGGGGTTTAATAAATGATACTATATTTTGAGAGATATGTATAAAATAGAAAAAATAATTTGAGAGGCATGGAATTTAATAAATGATATATTTTGAGAGATTTGTATAAAATGAAAAAAATGATTCATCACAGTTGTTTATTATTAAGCAATTGATAAATGATTTAGACGAGTCTTTCGAAAATATTAAGTATGAATAATATTGAAAATATAAAAATATGTGTATTAAAATAGAAATACCATATTTATTATGAACATTAAAATAATGGAGAAAACACACTTATCATGATTGGAGGAAGTAGAATATTTTGGTCATCCACGGAAAGAAAAAGAATCATAATAATTGAAATTCATATATGCATGTTTCAACTCATTTCAACTTTTTTTTTGATAAGGAAAGTAAATATTATAGAACGAAAAGGCACCAGTAGTACCAAGAAGATTACAAAATCATCGGTGGTTCATCATTCGACATCCACCTATGAATCCCAATTCCATCGTTAACAAATCCAAAAATTCTACCCCAACTCCACACTCTAGCTTTGATTTCTCCAAACAAGTTTGCACTCTCCCATCTTTTGTTCTCAAATCTACTCTCATTACGCATTTTCCAAATAAGCCAAGTAGTACAACACCAAAGAGCCATCAAGAGCTTCTTATTTCTTTTCCGGCCACTCAAACTAGTAAAGAACTGAAAGTGCGAGGACACGTCATATGGCTGCGCCATGCTAACTCCGAGCCATTGAAAGATTGCTTCCCATACCTTTGAGGTCTTTGGACAGTGGATCAACAAGTGGTTCGTGGATTCCTGCCGATGAAAACAGGCGTTACATCCCACCTCAACTTCACACAACATCACATTTCTTCTCGAGAGATTGTCACACGTCGGAATTCTGTTCTTCAAAATTCTCCATGCGGTAAGCTTGACTTTGTTTGGAATAGGGATCTTCCACACCTTCGTACTCATATCAGTTTCCTCCACCGTCTCCGTAGTCTCGTTTGCTTGATCTTTAATAGCTTCATAAGCGGACTTGGTTGTAAAGCCTCTCTCAATGTCGCCACTCCATGTCCATCCGTCCTTGTTACCTGCACACAGATTAGTACCAGAAACAAGGCTAAGCAACTCCGAAACTCCTTCCCTCTCTCTGTCAAATAGCTCTCTTCTCCACCTTAAATCCCAACACCATCCATTATCAGTCCATTCCCCAACTTCACAGATTGCAGCTTCTTTATTAGCACTCAACTGAAAAAGTCTAGGAAAAGTAAACTTCAACGGCTTTTGTCCAACCCACCACTGACTCCAGAATTTAAAGGTCTTCCCATCCCCCACCTTTGGCTTCAAATTTTGAACAAACCAAAAATTGCTCGCCCCACCCGCCGCCGAAACGATCTTCGGCCACCACCCATCTCTAAATCTACCTTTCCCCGCGTTTTCCAGACCTGTCTCTCCCCACTCAACCTCACCATAAATGGACCTAACAATTTTAGCCCAAAGCATGTCCCTTCCAGTAAGGTACCGCCACAACCATTTAACGACAAGTGCCTGATTAAACCACTCAATATTTTTAAGCCCCAAGCCTCCTTCATCTTTTGAAGCACAAAGCACCTTCCATTTCACCCAAGCAATCGCACTTTTACTAGAACCCCCTCCCCACAGAAAATTACCAAGTAAAGCATTTAGAGAACTCACAATTGATTTTGGTAAACAGGTAAAAGAGAGCTGGTAAATCGGTATAGATTGAAGCACAGCCTTCACCAAGGTCACTCGGCCCGCGAGAGAGAACTTCCCATTTTTCCACGAATCGATTTTCTTTCTCACCTTTTCAACCAAGTATTTCCAATCAGCAACCTTTTTGCCCTTGCTACCCACTTTAATACCGAGGTAATTGAAAGGTAAGGAGCCTACATCACAACCCAAAACAGCCGCCATCCTCTCGATCTTATCCTCCTCGACCCCAACTCCGAAGAGACAACATTTTTTGAAATTCACAGCAAGCCCTGACAGTAGCTGGAACACTCTGAGAATCCTTTTAACTGCCACTGCATTTCTTTCATCATCCTCCATCAAGAAGACCGTATCATCGGCGTATTGGAGGTGCGGAATTGAAATGAAATCATTTCCTACCTTTACCGGGTTAATCAACTCCTTCTCAACAGCTCTCGTGATCAAAGAGTGGAGCCCCTCCGCTGCAATAAGAAAGAGAAATGGGGAAAGCGGATCCCCCTGCCGTAATCCTCTTTCTAAACACACCTCACCAGATGGAGATCCATTCACCAAAATATTCGTCGTCGCCGAGGAGATACAACCTCGGATCCATTTCCTCCATAATGGTACAAAATCCATTCTTTCAAGCATTAAATCCAAGAAATCCCACTCGACGGAGTCATATGCTTTCGCGAAATCCACCTTGAAGATAATCCTCCCTTTTCTCTTCTTAGTAGCCTCCGCGATTGCTTCATTTAGAACCACGACCCCATCAAGGATGTAACGGCCGCCAATGAAAGCACTCTGATTATCCGAAATAACTGAATCCATGACCTGTTTCATCCTATTCGCCAAAACCTTCGCAATGACTTTGTAGAGGCTACAAATAAGTGAAATAGGCCTATACTCCTCAAGTGAGCAAGCTCCTTCTTTTTTAGGAATGAGAACGATGAATGAAGAGTTACATCCCCGAGGGATTTTGCCATTGGTGTGAAATTCAGTCATCACCTTTAAAAAATCTTTCTTGATAATCTCCCATGACGCTTTCCAGAACTTGAGGTTAAAACCATCCGGTCCTGGGCTCTTGTCACCGTCACAGCTCCAAATGGCCTCTTTAATTTCTGATTCTGAAAAATTTTTGATCAGCTCCGCATTATTCTCTGCAGAAACTCGCCGAGCAGTGAAATCTCCCGGTATCATAGGTAGGACGCGCGGCGTCTTCTTGAAGTGATTCTCGAAGAACGTTTTGACGTTCTCCTTAATGTTCTTTGGATCCTCGATCCAGTAGCCCCCAACATCAAGCCCTGCACTTTCATTCTTCTTTCTTCTCCCAACAATTGCTTTGTGATAAAAACTAGTATTCAGATCGCCCTCCTTGACCCATTTGACTTTCGCCTTTTGTTGGAGAAGACTACATTTTTCTTTGGATTTAAGGAAAATCTTTGCTCGTAATTCATTTCTCCTGATTGTCTCACTCTCCTCAAGACCAAAGGTGTCATCAAAAATGTCCAGCTCCTGAAGTTCATCCTTAAGATCTGTCAATCCGTGCTCAATGTTGCCATAAATCCTCAGATTCCACTCTTTCAACGCACTCTTCACCAATTTCAATTTCTCTTTGAACACAAAGCAGCTCCATCCTTCAATTTTAGCTTCATCCCAAGATTTCCTTACCAACGCGTAAAAATCTGGGTGGGAGAGCCAAGAATTGAGAAACCTAAAAGGTTTGGGTCCCCAGTTCTTGGTTTTTGTAGTCAGGAAGATCGGACAATGATCCGACACTGATCTCTGAAGCCCCCTTCCGACTGTGTCCGGCCATTCCTGCATCCATTTCTCGTTGACCATAAATCTGTCTAGTTTGCTCTTACATCCTCCACCAGGTTGATACCACGTAAACTTTCTCCCCTGTGTTCTGATTTCCAGCAGATTACTTTGCCTAATAAAAGTGTCAAAAGACCTTGCATCTGCTTGATTAAAGATAGCACCTTTCCCCACCCTTTCTCCCGGATCACGCACTGCGTTGAAATCGCCAAGAAAACACAGGCAAGAGTCTTTGTTTTGAAGAGCAATGAGCTGTAATGTATCCCACAAAGATTCCTTTTCGGTGGTTCCCATGGGCGCATACACATTAACAAAACAACAATGCAGGCCTCCTTGTAGCCAAATCCCATTAACAATAACAGCCCCCGTCACGTTCCATTTACTAGTTGCCACAAACTTATCCTTACTCCAGACCGATAGTATTCCACCCGATCTGCCTTCTGACTCCCTCACAGCCCAATCAAAATTACTCCTCCCCCACCACTTATCACACATTGAGGAACAGAAAATTTCCATTTTGGTTTCCTGAACAAAACAAAAATCTAAAGCATTTTTCCTAACCAATTCTCCGATATCACTCTGTTTAATGGAACTCCCCAAGCCTCTAATGTTGTAAGATAAAATATTCATTAAAAACCTGTTTCCATATCACCCACGACCTTTGGATGTCCTGCCTTTGCTCTTTGCTCCTTCAATTGCTCGATCATGACCGCGTCTTGGTGATTGCTCGACAAACCCAACTTCTTGGCAAAGAGCCATGTTCTTGTATCTTCATCTCTCTCCGAATTCTCCCAATCCGCCTCAGTAGATCGCGAGCCGCTTCCATTCTTGCCCATCTCACCCTCTGATTCAATATCAGCAATGAAATTGCCCCAAACTTGATGCTGATTTTCGGTTGCTTTTGATTTCTGAATTTTCTTCCTCGAAACTCCTCCTCGTCTGTTCGCCGTTCCTTTCTTAGAAACAACCCCCGCAGTGAGAGACTCTGGTACCCTCGAGGATTCGCACTCCTCCCCCTCAAGTTCATTTTGAAATTCCTTCTCTTTCTCGTTTCTACTCCCTTCATTGATCTCTCTACCTCTAGTCTCTGGCTCATTTAAAGGCGATTTATCAGTCCCTTCGGAGGAAACCCGGTGGACTTGGCTTCCTTTATCTGTGTCAGAGTACTGTAAGAACGGGCCATTAGTTTCCACCACCTTCCTCTCGAGTTCCGAGACGCCGTTTTTTTGAGTAACCGAATCGTTTCCTTCACCGTCCTCTGTTTCCGACTCGACAATGAAAGCCTTCGCCGGAGACTGTGAGATATCTTGTAAAGAACATTCTGAGTCAGCATCTTCGTCCAAAGACCACACCTCCTCCTCCGGGGGAACGAAATTATAGTGCATTTCTTCCACCCGGATTTGGAACGAAGCACCGTCGATTTTACATTTCAATATGTTTCCGATGGAGTTGAACCCAGTAGACATCTGTATAAAAGCCACGTCCAGCCTCTCTTTCGTTCTTGTTTTTTCTTCAATTTTCAGAAGCAACCCGAACCTCGCGCTTGCCGTACTGAAGAAACGGGAATTCCAAACATGTAGCGGGACTCCGGTCCATTTAGTCCAGACAACTCTTTGATAGTTGATATCAACAGATTTCCAAGGCCTCCACCACTGCAACCAAAAGTCTCTCCATTCGTTGAGCTTATTGAGATTTTCCTCGGTCGTCTGCTCGTTGCTGCTTTGGATTAGGACCATGTTGCCACCGAGGGAGTTCAGCTTAAAACAACCTGCGCATTCACTATTTATTTCCTCTCGAACTTCCTCCCAGAGAAACTCAGATTTAATGTAACCTGTAAAAGCCCCATTAAGCCAAACCAAATCTTCTTCCGTCGTCTGGAACTGTAATGTTTCATCATCAAGTTCTTTATCATCTTTAGCACCTGTAAGAGCTTCCTTAAAGGAGACACCTGCGTGCCTATTATACACCTTCATGGTGCATGGCTGTATCTGTTCCAACTTCTTTTCTTTGACGCTATTCTGCTCATTCCTTCTCTTCTCATCAACCCTTTCGAATTTAGGTTTATAATCCCTTTGGAATTTAGGCTTATACACTCTAACCTTATAACTGCCAATCCAAAGTTTGTTGAGGTCCATCAGTAAAGTCTCAGACCTCTCCACCTTTTCAAATCGAACAAAGCCGAACGGTCTTCCCCAAAGATCTCTCTTCCTTGGGCAGTATACATCCACCGTCTTCGCAACCGTCTCGAACTTACGTCTGAGAAAATCAAGGCTGCAATCCTCTGGGATGTTGTTAAAGAAAAAGGTTGTAGTGTCATCACGTTCATTCGAACTCCAATCTCTCCTCCCATTCAAACTGCTCCGATTCCAACTTCTTGCCTGTTTTCTCTCGACATGTTTTGGACCAATCCCTCTTCTTCTCACCACTCTCCACTCTCTCTCGCTCACTCTAGGCTCCATTGTAGAGAAAATCACCTGTTTTATGTAGTAATCAACTACAACGAACAATACATCAATCTAACCAAACAACTGTAAGATAAGCTGTCCTTAAACTTTGCTAATTTCAGTTCAAGTCTTGTCCATTCGTTTCACCATGGCACATTCAATTCATTACACTTATCCTACAATACATTCAACCCCAACAACAACCCATCTGCTTGAAAACCTTCAAGGTAATTTCCTGTCTCAATTACTAAATTCAGTTCGCATCTATATCAACTGCACATCACCCAAGATAAGGAAGTAGAAATTAGCTTTTGAATAGGAAGGCCTGACTTGCGGATCTGAACGCTGTTCTTTCATAAAGAGTCGGAAGGCCAGGCTGGATGCGCGTTCTCGCCGAAACTTGAGGGCTGCGTTGAGCCTGGAGGCGTGGTCTCGCCGAAGTGGATAGTCACGCTGGTCTGGAGTCGAAGGTAGCTACCACAGAGAAAGATGTCGCCGATCTGTAGTCGAAGGCAGACTACTTCTGGGCAGGCAGATCTATGGGCGGATCTGGCGAGGTGGCTTGCGCAATTGATCCCTCCACCGGGCAGCGCCGCGACTCGCGCCTGGGCTGGGAGAACAGCACGGTTCCGAAGGGCAGAGCGGCGCCTGGGCTGACTGGCGTGGGTAGATCCGGTCCAGCCGTAGAGCAGCGTCGCGCGGTTCCGGAGGGCAGAGCGGCGGAGTGGATAGTCACGCTGGTAGTGGACGAATCCGGCGCTGGCAGCAGAGGCGCGGATCCGGTGAGGCACAGGCAGCGGCGCGGGCAGCAGGGCGGCGCGCGGCGGGCAGCGGCGCGGGGGCTCGTCGGAAACTGCGCTGGCGAGGCGCTGTGGAGATCCAGCAGAGAAGGAAACGGCGCTCTCTCTCTCTCTCTGCTGGTAGTGGACGAGTCCGGCGCTGGCAGCAGAGGCGCGGATCCGGGGAGGCGCAGGCAGCGGCGCGGGCAGCAGGGCGGCGCGCGGCGAGCAGCGGCGCGGGGGCTCGGCGGAAACGGCGCCGGCGAGGCGCTGTGGAGATCTAGCAGAGAAGGAAACGGCGCTCTCTCTCTCTCTCTCTCTTCAACTCATTTCAACTACTAATGTATTTGGAGTTATACGTATGATACTTGATGTTTAATATGCATGCAGCATGCATGTGTTTAGCATGTCTAATCTTAATATGAATTTGTATCATATAAGTGCTTAATTGAAATTTTATTAAAAATTATAAAAACTTAAAAAACCCCTCGAAAGCACAAGAAGCAAACTGAGGGCCAGACCTCGTCAAAAACCTTTTCAAAAAAATCCCGAAAAGGAAAAAGAGTGACTGTCTACGAGACCGCAAACAAAAGAAAGATTGGAGGCGGGAAAAGCGAATGGAGCTCCGACCTAACCATCGCCCCAACGCAATCCGGAAACCCGGCCCCTGATAACACTCATTTTTCATGATTTTTAATGTTCTTATGATGTCAATTTTATGGGAAATTGAATGTTTGATGATTGTTTTGTGCTTAAATTGTTTTATCTTGCTCGTATTTTGATGATTTTTTACAGAAATATGGATTTCGAATTTGGACTATTGGTCTTAATGAAAGTTGTAGATTATCGCGATACGAGTTCGTAGGTGCAAACGGATCGTAAATCGGAGTTCGGACGAGAGAGATATGACCGAAACAAGAAAGTCGGGCGCAACAGTGAATAATGTTCGACGGGAATTTCCGAATTTTCGGGATTTTGGGATTTTATCAGTATTTTCGAGTTCTGTACTGTATTTATTCCTTGTGCCTATATATAGGTCATTTTCCTGACCTATTAGACATATCTTTACCTCTTTTTCACATTTTTTCATATTTTTCAGTTTTAGACTTAGAATTTTATTGCTTTCATAGATTAAATTTATTTTCTTGCAAGATTCAAGCTGTTACTTCAGAATTTCTTTTCGAGTTTTATCAGTTTCATTTATTTTTATTGCTTTCTTATTTATTATGCTTTTGATTTATTTTTTGATGTCTAGCTAGGTTTTTTATCTGATTCTAGGGTTTGTAAATAGTTAATTAGATCTATGTAATTCATTTGTTAATACCTTTTTGCCTTCCAGTTTATGATTCATAATTACTGGTACTTGAATTCATGTGAATTATCTGATCAATAGTTTGCATGTGTAGATATTCGGTTTGAGACCTAGCGGAGATAACTGTTTAGCGGATTCAGGAATGTATGATATGATCTTAACCTTGAAACCTAGCGGAGATAGGTGGATCATATGGAGCTATTCCTAGGAGCTTTTGGGAGTTAGTAGATTTTCTTGAGACCTAACGAAGATAGATAATTTACTAATCTACTGTCATTGGTGCTCTAGCGAGAGTAATTGATTAAATTAGTGATCTCTCATCATAGCTGGATTAAACTGGTAAATAGGATTAATAGATTGATTGTGTGAATTTGGTTAATGAATTTACTTTTCTAGGATCAGTCGTTTTATTATTTGATTTTCTACCTGTATTTTATTTGCTTTGTTCCAAAGTTTAGTTTTAATTAATTCATTGATCTTGGGAGTTGCCTGAATATTGTTAGAGTCATTGATAGGATTACTTAGAGTAATTTCGTTTATCAGTCCCGATGGATACGATACTCGATTACTGATTATTTGCTATAATTGCACCGTGTTAGTTACGGTATTTTTGTTGCTAAGAAATTAGTGATTATCAACCCCTAGATTAAAAATTTATTACTCCACCAACTAGCTATCACCACTCGATGAATTTATATCATATAACAAAACACAAGATATATTGATTAAAAATAAATAAAAAATTAGGGTTAGGTGATTGCAATTTAACGATATCCAATTTTTTGATTTATTGCAATTAAGAATTTAAGATCACTTCTAAACTCTCTTCAAATAGTTCGCAGGTTTAAGCAGTTAATTCGAGAAATGAAATATTGAGTGTTGACGGGTTCGAGGAGATAAATATCTTGACATGTGATCGACGTTTAATACTAGTTGATTGCAACAAACTTCATAAAATTAACTTGCAAATATATTGATTGTTGTTGTCTAGTGCTACATCGAAATTTGTAGTGGTTAGCATGTATTGGATGCGAACCCGAAATGTTCATCACCTCGTGCACATCAAATATCAATACTCCCTCCAACATATTCATTTTAGAGTAAAATTTTAAAGTAGCCAAAATGAAGCATAAAACACAATTTATGGTTACACATTGAAAAAACACAAATTTTGGCTATTTTTATTGATTTGGACATTTTTATCCTTAATGAGGCGGACCGGGTAGGATCAGGCACGCGGGTCGCGTGCCGGGTCGGGTTAGGCACTTATGGCACTATTAGTGCCATAAGTGCCAAGATTTTACTTTGATTTTATTTTGGATTTTCGATGGCACTTATGGCACTAATAGTGCCATAAGTACCATCGGAAATCCAAAATAAAACCAAGTAAAATAGTCATCTTGGCACTTATGGCACTAATAGTGCCATAAGTGCCAACGAAAATTCAAAATAAAACCAAGTAAAATGATCATTTGGGCACTTATGGCACTAATAGTGCCATAAGTGCCATACGTGCAGCACAAATACAGAAACAACATCATTTAAACCCTAAATGGAACATCTAAACCCTAAATGGATAATCTAAATCCTAAATGGAACATCTAAACCCCAAATGGATAATCTAAACTCTAAATGGAATATCTAAACCCTAGGGGGAAGTGTGCACTTATGGCACTAATAGTGCCATAAGTGCCATACGTGCAGCACAGATCAGATCAGATTAGATCTGTCGATGACTGAAATTGAAGGAGGCGAAGATCAGATCTGCCGATGGAAGAGTGATTTATGTTTAAATTACTCTATTTTTAAGGGTTTGTATGTGCGTATTTTAAGATAATCTTCTGGAAATTGGTGCGTTTTATAGTGTATTTTATGCTTTGCAGGAGATTTAGGCTTTCGAGATGGAAGAATGCAGTTTTGAAGAATTTTGGATGAATTTGGCGTTTTCTAGGTGTTCTGGTCTCCAGAGCAGAGGAACCGACATCTCCATAGCAGAGAAATCACCATTCCTCTGGCGTAAGAGAAATCGAAGTTCCAGTGCAGCGAAATCAAGAAGCCAGAGCAGAGGAATCACCCATTCCTCTGCAGAGAAGCGCCAGCATCAGAGAACTAAAGTCCAGCGCTCAATAGTCAGGGAAGTGAAAAGTCAGAGAAATCACCATTTCTCTGGCGAAGACAGAGCAGAGAAATCACTATTTCGCTGGCGACCCATTTCTCTGGCGAGGTCAGAGAAATCATCCGTTCCTTTGGCGAGAGCTGCGAATTCGGCAATAATAGGAGTATTTTCCGGAGCGCGCATCCAGCTGGAGAGTTGCCTTATTTTACACGATTCTATTACCATTAGAATTCTACTTTGCATGGAAACTTCCATGGTGATCGAAGGAAATCTGAAAACTATAAATAGGTCCTCTTTTGACCTATTCAGGGAGACCGGCGGACCCGAACATTCATATTTCAGTTTTATAGCTTTAGAATATTTTAGTTTTCTTTGAAGTAAAGTCCAACTTTTTGACGCCGTTGCCGGGGACTGTTAAGAAGTTGCTTTAATATTTTCGATAGGACTCTATAGTACTACAGGTTTTATTCGTTTTTTATTTTTCTTTTCTAACTTTTAAAAGGTGTGTTTCTGTAGGTTGCGTATGAACACTAGATCTCACGGAAATCCTCTTTTTGAGTTGGACCTTGAAATCAACAAGACTTTGCGCGATCTTAAGAAGCAGAACAATCAAGTTGAGACAGATACGATGGCTACTCCTGAGCAAATCCAAATTCAAATGCGAGCTCTGCAAGAGCAATTGAAGAAGCTGACTGATAAAACGGAGGCTGAAGAGGCTCAGAAGCAACCAGCCATCAATGAAGCATTCATACCATAGTATGTGTACCAGGAGCCCCCACGAGTGAACGTAAACAACTTTGAGCTGAAAACGGGTTTGATCACGATGGTCCAACAGAGCCAATATGGTGGACAGGCGATAGAAGACCCTAATGCGCACTTGGCGCATTTCCTGGAGCTGTGTAGCACGGTGAAGATGAATGGTGTCCCCGATGACATTATCCGTCTTCGTCTTTTTCCCTTCTCACTGCGGGATAAGGCGAAGTCGTGGTATCATACGCTACAGCTGGGAGAGAATATTATGTGGGAGGACTTAGCTCATGCGTTCCTATGCAAGTTTCATCCGCCTGGCCTTACATTGAAATTGAAGATGGACATCGTGCAGTTTCAACAGTACGAAGGAGAAAAGCTAGCGGAAACTTGGGAGCGGTATCAGGAGAAGCTCAGAAAGTGCCCAGGCCATGGATTTGATGAGGGCACACTCGTGATAATGTTCTATAATGCCTGCGGGGAGCGTACAAGGATGCACATGGATACAGCTGCAGGTGGCTCCCTACTCCAGAAAAGCAGTTCTGACGCATGGAACATTATTGATAGTATAACTTCTACGAGCTACCAATGGCCATCTGAGCGAATTCAATTGAAGAAGGTTGCAGCTGCGTCAAGTTCTGATCCTATTGCAGCAATGGTGACTCAACAAGCAGCGATGGCTACACAACAGACATCGATGGCTACACAGCTGGCAGAGTTGACTACAAAACTTGGTGAGTTGAATGTTGGACGTCCTGAGCAAGCTGTGATAGATCCGTCAGGCATGGAAGATGTCAATTTTGTGAATGGCAGAAACTATGAGAATTTCCAGCGAGGACAGCCAGGAATGTATGGCAGAGGTCCACAATTTCAGCAGGGTCAGCAGCAGTTCCAGCCAGGAGCACGCCCGCATCCTAATCTTTCTTACGGCAATCTGAACAATGCTTTGCAGCCTCCACCTGGATTTTCTGTATCTAGCGGAGGAGTTATAAATGAGCCGAAGAAAGTATCACTGGAGGATATGATGCAACAGATGTTAACAGAGATGTCTAGCATGAAAACAACTGTTAATTCAAGGATGACTAATTTGGAGTCTCAAGTGGGAAATATTGGGAATAATTTTTCATCACTGTCCAAGCAAGTGCAGATTTTGGAGACTCAAGTTGGTCAGATTGCTAACCAAGCAGCTGCGCAGCACACACCAGGAAAGTTTCCTAGCAACACTGAGATCAATCCTAAAAATCAGTGTAATATGCGATTCATCTAAGGAGCGGAACTCAATATCAAAATCATACAGAGCAGAGAAATCACCATTCCTCTGCAGAGCAGCGAGATCGTACAGAGCAGCGGGACGGCAAGAATGGAAAGGAGAAAAATATAGAGATTATGGAGGAGGATGACCTGGAGACGATTGTGTGTGATTCGCCGCCTACTTCTAAGGTATCGTCGAATACCTCTGCTGTTAAGAAGCCTATTCCTACTCCTACGTTTCCCAGGCCAGAGTACAAGCCTGTAGCACCCTTCCTGAATAGCCTGGCAAAGCCGAAGATGGACCAGAAGTTAGCCAAGTTCATGGAGATGTTTTCAAAGCTTCACATCAACATTCCTTTACTTGATGCTTTGAGAGATATGCCAGGATATGCCAAGTTCCTTAAGGATGCAGTCTCCAACAAGAGGAAGTTGGGGAAATATGAGACGATTAATCTTTCCGAGGAATGCAGTGCAGTGCTACAAAGGAAGCTACCATTGAAGCAGAAGGATCCTGGCAGCTTTACTATCGTTTGTGTGATTGGAGGGCAAAACTTCTCCCGCGTTCTTTGTGACTTAGGGGCAAGCATCAATCTGATGCCTCTCTCTATTTTCAACCGATTGGAGATTGGAGATATCAAGCCTACCTCTATTGCATTGCAGATGGAAGATCGTTCCATCACATATCCCAAGGGAATTGTGGAGGATGTCCTAGTGCAGGTGGAACAGTTTATTTTTCCTGCAGATTTCGTAGTCTTGGACATGCCAGAGGACAAGAATACTCCATTGATCTTGGGGCGGCCGTTTCTAGCTACGGGCCGTGCATTGATAGACGTGCAAGAGGGAGATCTGACTTTCCGCGTCAATGATGAAAAGATGACATTGGGAGCCTATGGGGAAACTGTGATTTTCAAGAAACCTCCACCAAAGGAAGTTCCCTAGAATGAAGTGATTAATTTGGCTGACATTTTTCTAGCAAATTCGGAGGATGAAGAGGTTGAGAAGAATGAGCTGCCCAAGTATGAAGCCAAGAAAAAAACTCCAAAACCAAAAGAAGTTCTGACTTTTGAGAATTGTTTATTTTTGGAGCATGATGGGGGGTCTTTGAAAACCCATACCCCCTGACAAACATGGTTTTCGTACCTCAATTCCACATGATTTGTTGTCATTTTCCTTCATGTTTTGTTTGCCAATGCGTGTTTGTACCATAATGTTGAGTTTTATGAAGATTTGATGTCTTGGTGTAGTTTTGGAGTAATTTCAGGAAAAATCAAGGATTAATTGGAGGATTTTGAAGATATGAGATTGAAGTACGTCTCGAGAGGAATCCGTGAGCGCAAACGGCGACCAAATCCGAGTCCGGACGAGGGAGAACGGAGCAAAACGAGCGGACTGTGCAAAACGCCCAGTACCCCGCGGTCACCACCCGCGGCCGCGGGGTGGGACCGCGGGTCAGCTGTTCCCGACTCCAGGAGTCACCCGCGGCCGCGGGGCGGGACCGCGGGTCCCCTGAGCATCCCCCACGTTTGAAGGCCGCGGACGCGGGCCGTGACCGCGGGAAAAGGGCGGGGCTTCCCCCAAGTGGGCCCCAGACGCGATTTTAGCCCCAAAACTCCATTTTTCCCTTCTTTTCTAACATCATTCACCAAACACACCCACTTCATCTTCCCCATCTCTCCAATCCCAAACCCTAGCCTCCATTCTCTACCATTTTTTCTCTCTTCCACACACAAAAACAACACCAAAATCAAATAAAGAAGGGGAAGACTTGGAAAGGAGCTCATCAAGACTACATGATTGAAGATCAAGATTATAGGATTTGTCTATGAATCTCTATCTCTCTATATCTTTATTTATGTTTTCTTATGACTTGAGATTTGCTTTTATTATGAATATGCTTGGCTAAAATCTCTTATCTTAGGGATTAGATTAGATGGATTTGTAATGGATTGATTTCTTTGTTCAATATATATCTTGATTGTGCTTATTGTTATCTTTTCAAGTCCTAGATTTATCTCTTGTATGATTGGTTGGCCACCTTTTGTGCATTTCTAATTTGTGATTTGAATCGGGAGAGGATAATTACAATAGATTAGGAGTTTGATACATATCATCTCAATAAACCGGGAGGTTGAGAGTTGGGTGAGGGCTTGTTGATCCTTTGTGCTCTTGGGAGTTATAGGTTAGAAATTGACCGGGGACGGCAATTATGACCCGTAATCTACTGTTTTAGTCGTCCGGGAGGGGGCTAAAACTAGTGGGGAGATCGCCCTAGATAAGTAGGCCATATCAAGATTTAAATTGATTTAGATTGAAGTTCATTACGATCTATCGAAATCTAGTCCCTAGGATAACTTTCATTCAAGTCATTCCCCAATTTATTCACTAAGTTTATGTTATTGTTATTTACTTTTCTTGCTTTATTTAGTTTTGTTTTAGTTATCAACACCTCTTGAACTTTGGTTGTCTAAATAGATTAAAAACAACTTATTAATAGTGTAAAGAAGTTTAAATTCACCAATCCTTGTGGGATACGACCTTGCTTCCATATATTACAACTACCCGTATACTTGCGGCGTGGTGAAAATATTAGCGAACAAGTTTTTGGCGCCGTTGCCGGGGATTGGTTGAGTTTTTACTTTTGATATTATGTAAAGTTACTTTTGTCTAATTTAGATATTTTTTTTATATATTAGTTTATTTATATGTTTATTTACTTTTGCTAGAGAAAATTGCCGCACAACCGAAGAAGTGGCACCAAAAAGAAATTAAATGGATGATGGAAGGAATGAATTGGTTGAGCAACTCCAACTACAATTGGCGTTGATGCAACTTAAGTTGCGAGTTTTAGAAGCCAAAAGAAATTGTAGGCAACCATTGATCCAAAAAGCCTTCCAACCAACACCTTCTTATGGTGGGTATTATGACATGGGGTGCAATGCCATGGAGTGGCAATCACCATTGGAGTATGAGGATCATTTCAATAGTTGGAATTATGAAAATTCATATTCCACTCAAGAAGGCTTCCAAGGGGAAAATTGGTACTATCAAGAGGAGAAACCAAATTCTAAAGACGATCTCCTACAATGCTTCTTAGCCACACAAGCTTGGATAGAAAAAAGTATAGCAAACTCGGATGTTATGCTAGAAGAGCAAAGAAGATCTTTGGCTACCACTATGGAAAATCAAAAGCAAATTGATGATTTGTGCATAGCCATTAGCCTAAAAAATGGAACCTTGTATGAGGAACCAATGCCAATGCTAAGTGAAGAGCCTTACAAAGTTGAAGAAGAGTATGAAGAAAAGAGAGATGATGATCAATTTTCCAAACCCCTTGAAGCCGAGAGCCCAACTTTTCCAATGCAACCTCTACAATTCCAAAAAGATGAAGACTGCACAAGCTTCAAAGAATGCAAAGTCATAAATTTGGTCGATCCTTACCTCGACACAGGCGATTCTACGAAGGCTTGCTTCTTTCACTTTTATTTATGTTCATCTTTTGATTTTTATTTTGATTTGCCTAATAAGGAATTGTTTGAGTGTGGTGATACTCTAGATGGTGAACGAGATTACCATGACGCCCGGGATGTCTCAAGAATTGCAAAGCCACCATATTTTTGGATCGCGACGGATGGAGCATGCAAATTTGATGAGAAATGGCCACCGCCTAAGCCTCCACCTCGCTTGTGAGTACGAGACAAGTGACCATTTTCTCCTTCATCCAAACTTATTTCTCCTTTGTGTGAAATAAGTTTGGGGGAGGGTGAAGACGGGTTACTTATCTCATTTATTCCGTCGTTGTTTATTTATTTAGTTAGTTTAGTTTTCGAATAATGAGATTTTGTCTATTTTCTTGAGCTTTTCCATGTCTCTTGAGTTTGAGCTTGATTGTTGAAAAACATGAGTTGGATGAAATGTGTGTTGGGCTTATGATATGAATCGTTTCTTGGAAAAATTGTGTGTATCACTTGTGGATTATGCATGAAAAGTTTGAACTTGTGACAAGTGAGTTAAATGTTTTGCCTCCAAGAACTTGAAAATGAGCTTGTAAGAATTGAGCCTTTGATTGTCATACATTTACAATCTCATTTTGTTCTTGAGTGTAAATCATTTGAGCATGTGTGTTGATCTCTAGAACTTGCCATGAGTCCTCTCTTGAAAATAAAAGTAGATGTGTTGTTAATATTGAAGTGATTTAAGGCCATCTTTGTTAGCCACTTAACTCAAATTGTGTCCAAATTCTCATTTGATCCTAGTTTACCCCTTTCGTGCCTTGTAGCCTTTCTTTTAATGAACCAATGATAAAGGGGTAGAACTTAGAGTGTTAGTGGTTGCTTTGATGAAAATGGTTGGAAAATGATTGAAATTGCTTGTCAAACTTCGATTGAGTGAAAATCACTAGTCTCCTATAAGCTCAAAAAGAAAAAGAAAGAAAAATGAAGAGACATGTGAATAAAATAGTACAAAGGGGAGTGATTTGCCTTTTGAATCATGGTCTTGATAAGTATTCATAGGGTGAAAAGGAAGAAAAGTGGGGATATTGGTTGATTGATTAGAAAAGAACAATGGTGAATATGACATATTCAATTTGGGAATTGTATGGGATATGAGTCACTTTGCCTATAAACACCTCACCTCACCAAAGAGCCCTCATTACAACCCAAGGAAAGCCCTTTTTGATCTTTATTTATAACACATTGAAGTATAGAGAGTTAGGATAAATGGCAAGCCTATGGAAGATTGCATGCATGATTCAATTTGAGTGCAAACACTTCCAATCTAAACACTTGAGAGTTGAGTGCATCATTGAAACATCCACATTTGTGAGGGGCTATAATGTTGAACTTACTATCACTTGTGACTTCTTGAAATGCATATCTACTTGTGATACACTAGTGAAATATTTTGAAAAAATTGAAGCCCTTGAAATGACACCAATTCATTCTCACATGTTTGTTATCTTTTATTTCTCTTCTCTTTGTTGTTTGGGGACAAACAACGCTTTAAGTTTGGGGGCTTGACAAACATGGTTTTCGTACCTCAATTCCACATGATTTGTTGTCATTTTCCTTCATGTTTTGTTTGCCAATGCGTGTTTGTACCATAATGTTGAGTTTTATGAAGATTTGATGTCTTGGTGTAGTTTTGGAGTAATTTCAGGAAAAATCAAGGATTAATTGGAGGATTTTGAAGATATGAGATTGAAGTACGTCTCGAGAGGAATCCGTGAGCGCAAACGGCGACCAAATCCGAGTCCGGACGAGGGAGAACGGAGCAAAACGAGCGGACTGTGCAAAACGCCCAGTACCCCGCGGTCACCACCCGCGGCCGCGGGGTGGGACCGCGGGTCAGCTGTTCCCGACTCCAGGAGTCACCCGCGGTCACCACCCGCGGCCGCGGGGCGGGACCGCGGGTCCCCTGAGCATCCCCCACGTTTGAAGGCCGCGGACGCGGGCCGTGACCGCGGGAAAAGGGCGGGGCTTCCCCCAAGTGGGCCCCAGACGCGATTTTAGCCCCAAAACTCCATTTTTCCCTTCTTTTCTAACATCATTCACCAAACACACCCACTTCATCTTCCCCATCTCTCCAATCCCAAACCCTAGCCTCCATTCTCTACCATTTTTTCTCTCTTCCACACACAAAAACAACACCAAAATCAAATAAAGAAGGGGAAGACTTGGAAAGGAGCTCATCAAGACTACATGATTGAAGATCAAGATTATAGGATTTGTCTATGAATCTCTATCTCTCTATATCTTTATTTATGTTTTCTTATGACTTGAGATTTGCTTTTATTATGAATATGCTTGGCTAAAATCTCTTATCTTAGGGATTAGATTAGATGGATTTGTAATGGATTGATTTCTTTGTTCAATATATATCTTGATTGTGCTTATTGTTATCTTTTCAAGTCCTAGATTTATCTCTTGTATGATTGGTTGGCCACCTTTTGTGCATTTCTAATTTGTGATTTGAATCGGGAGAGGATAATTACAATAGATTAGGAGTTTGATACATATCATCTCAATAAACCGGGAGGTTGAGAGTTGGGTGAGGGCTTGTTGATCCTTTGTGCTCTTGGGAGTTATAGGTTAGAAATTGACCGGGGATGGCAATTATGACCCGTAATCTACTGTTTTAGTCGTCCGGGAGGGGGCTAAAACTAGTGGGGAGATCGCCCTAGATAAGTAGGCCATATCAAGATTTAAATTGATTTAGATTGAAGTTCATTACGATCTATCGAAATCTAGTCCCTAGGATAACTTTCATTCAAGTCATTCCCCAATTTATTCACTAAGTTTATGTTATTGTTATTTACTTTTCTTGCTTTATTTAGTTTTGTTTTAGTTATCAACACCTCTTGAACTTTGGTTGTCTAAATAGATTAAAAACAACTTATTAATAGTGTAAAGAAGTTTAAATTCACCAATCCTTGTGGGATACGACCTTGCTTCCATATATTACAACTACCCGTATACTTGCGGCGTGGTGAAAATATTAGCGAACACCCCCAAGAAGAAGAAAGTGAAATTCCGGATTTTTCGGAACAAGAATGAGAAGGGGGCAATACTTGTGGAGGATGTTCGAGCCAAGAGAAGTGTTTTGGTGGAGAGAGCACCCAAGAGTAGAAAAACTTTCCAATGGTTAGAGTGCTGTTTCCGACCTCCATGAATTTTTGAGGTATCGTCGAGCTCTAGACGTTAAATTAAGCACTTGTTGGGAGGTAACCCAACCGTTTTTGTTTTGTTTTTCTTTCTTTCAGTTTCGTTTTGTTTCTTTTTGTTTTGTTGTTTTGTTTGGTTTTTTTTTAGTGCGGTATTGAGCTTGGAAGTTGCGAGATCTCGCGCTTTGTTTAGGCCACCGCCAGAAGAACAGGTGTTTCTCTGCCAGATTTCTGGAGGTCTTCATGTCTCCAGCGCAGCCTTTTCTACTCTTCGCTGCCCTGTCCAGCGCCGCCACTCTCCACTCTGCCCAAGGTCACAAACCTCATTTCGCCGCCTCTCACGATGGTTCAGTTTTTCAATGCCGATAATCAGGGACGTTTTCTACACTCTTCGTATTTCTTTTATGCCCTGAGGACATGGCATGCTTTAAGTGTGGGGGGGTATTTTGTTGCTTATATTTTCAAAAATTTGGGTGAGATCAATCTTTCTATGCTTAGTTTTTGGTCTCGAATCTTGCTAATTTTTATGAATTTGTGGAAGAGAAGATGGTTTTCGATGTGCATTTCGGGTTTGTGTTTGTTTGGTGGTTATTCTTATTTTACTTTTAATATATGTTTCTTGATTGTGCAAAGAATTATGAGTTTTGTTGCAACACTTTTGTAAGTTAGTAAAACGTGATTTGTCCGGTAGATGCTAGAAGGAGTGTTGTCATTGTGATTGCCTACGATCATATCATATCTGTGAAAAATGAAAAAAGTTGGACGAATTGCCAACTCTGAAATTGCCAGCTCTGAAACATCTGGCCTGTTCTGAAAACGTGACAACTCTGAGTCTCTGCTCCTCTAGTCTAACTATGAGCATGAGAAACCACGTGAAAAGACTTTGGATTACATCCAAATGGTTTTATTTCATGAATTATGGCTCAACTGTCGAAAATTCTAAGCACACAAAGTGTGAAAAATGGTGATATTGATTATAAAGGCGATCACATTAGGGAATTCACTTCTAGCGGAGAATTGGGTCTGATCGAATTGCTAACATTACTCTTTTGTTGCTTCTTAAACTTTGAGTTACTTGCATGACCGAGAGATGTGTGTTGATTGTAAAGTTTTGAATTGACTTTGTGAATGTTAGGATGGAAATTAACATTGTTGAAATCAATCTCTTCCTAGGATTCATATAGATTTTGCTTGAGGACGAACAAAAGGCTAAGTGTGGGGGAGTTGATTTATGTTTAAATTACTCTATTTTTAAGGGTTTGTATGTGCGTATTTTAAGATAATCTTCTGGAAATTGGTGCGTTTTATGGTGTATTTTATGCTTTGTAGGAGATTTAGGCTTTCGAGATGGAAGAATGCAATTTTGAAGAATTTTGGATGAATTTGGCGTTTTCTAGGTGTTCTGGTCTCCAGAGCAGAGAAACCGACATCTCCAGAGCAGAGAAATCACCATTCCTCTGGCGTTAGAGAAATCGAAGTTCCAGTGCAGCGAAATCAAGAAGCCAGAGCAGAGGAATCACCCATTCCTCTGCAGAGAAGCGCCATCATCAGAGAAGTAAAGTCCAGCGCTCAATAGTCAGGGAAGTGAAAAGTCAGAGAAAGTACCATTTCTCTGGCGAAGACAGAGCAGAGAAATCACTATTTCACTGGCGACCCATTTCTCTGGCGAGGTCAGAGAAATCATCCGTTCCTCTGGCGAGAGCTGCGAATTCGGCAAGAGTAGGAGTATTTTCCGGAGCGCGCATCCAGCTGGAGAGTTGCCTTATTTTACACGATTCTATTACCATTAGAATTCTACTTTGCATGGCAAATTCCATGGTGATCGAAGGAAATCTGAAAACTATAAATAGGTCCTCTTTTGACCTATTCAGGGAGACCGGCTGACCCGAACATTCATATTTCAGTTTTATAGCTTTAGAATATTTTAGTTTTCTAGTTTTCAAGGCTTGGATCAAGATTGAAGATTCAAGCCGCTACAATCGTTTTCATTCGGTTTTTATACAATTTGTTTTTACTATTGCGTTGAATTTAATTATGTTTATGTTTGATTTTATTATGTCTGGCTAGTTCTTTTATTCTGAACCTAGGGTTTGTACATAGCTAATTGATTATGTGTTTTTGATTTATTGATATCAATTTGCCTTCCAACTTATGATTCATGATTCCTGGTGCTTATTATTCTTGTGAATTATCTGATCAATGATTTACATGTCTAGCTGTTCAGTTTGAGTCTTGAATGTGATAATTGTTCAGCCGATTCAGGAATGCATGATATAGTGTAACCTTGAGTCTTGAATGCGATAGGTGAAGCTATAGGAAGCTATTCTTTATGTGCTATTTGGAGTTAATTTATTCCTTGGAGTCTTGAATGCGAAAATGGGTTAATTAATCTACGTTCATAGGTGTTCGTTAGAGAAGCTTGTGGATAATATAGTGATCTTTCATCAGGGTTGGATTAAAATTGGTAGTTGAATCAATAGGTTGAATGCATGTAGTTGATTAGTAAAAGTACATCCCTAGGGTCAGAGTTTTCCTTACATTTGAGTTAGTTATCGTTATATGCTCTTTAGTTTTTATTTGATTAATTTTAGTTCGTAAATCACCTTCATTATTGTTTTGTCTGTTTACTGTTAGTGTTTGTTTAGGAAATAGATAGAGTAATTTCGTTGTACAGTCTCTGTGGATACGATACTCGATTGCTACGTTTGTGCTACAATTGCACCGTGTTAGTTGCGGTATTTTGTTGCTAATAAATTAGTGATCAAGGAGGCGGCGCAACGATCAGATCAGATCCACCGCCGCCGCCTCATCAGATCAGATCCACCGCCGCCTTATCAGTTCAGATCTGCCTTCGCTGCCGCCTCATCCTCCGCCACCTGACCGACCTCCCCTACGCCGCCGATTTCAGAGGACCGGATCTCCTCCACCGCCGCTGCCTCATCCTCTACTCCGACGAAGTCTGCCCAAGCCGCGAGAGCTCCGAAGAATTCTTCAAGCTCGGCGCCGCTGGAGATCGAGAGAGAGGGAGATGAGAAAGAGAGAGGAGAGAGCGGCAGCCGAGATGAGAAAGAGAGAGGAGAGAGAGAGAAGGGTAGAATAGTCATGACATACAAAAAATGGCCAAAATTTATGTTTTTTCAAATGGTGGACAAAATTTGATGTTGTATGTTGAATAGGGCCATTTGACTCTATTATCTCTTCATTTTATATGTCGTTTTAGACTTTTCATATTATGTTCAATTTAATAGTCTTATTAGATTTACGCAGATTATTGGGTGCGACCGTCGCGCAGGTGTGCGACGGGTCGACCCGGCTCCAAACCCGCCCTCCTGACCCGAAACCCTGACCCGCGTGGGTTTGACCCATACTCCTAATTATTACATTTGTTTATAATAATTGTTACTTTTAATAAACATAATCTATACATTTGTTCATATAAATGTATATTGATATGTATAATGTTTTATATTGAATGAAGGTAAATATTTATATTAATATAATTATACATTTGTGCGACCAAATGTATATCTTATGCTTATTAAAAGTAAATACTCCTATTAGGGTTTAGTCTTCAGGCTTAGGGTTTAGTTTACAGGGTTTAGGGTTTAGTTTATAGAATTTAGGGTTTAGAAAATATAATACTTTATATTAAATGAAGGTAAATACCTATATTTATATAAGTATACATTTGTGCGAACAAATGTATATTTCATGCTTATTAAAAGTAATAATTATTATAAACAAATGTAATAATTTAGGATTCAGGATTTTGGGTCTGGGCACGGGTCGGGTCGGGCGCGGGTCGGGGCGGACCCGTCGCACTGGAGTGCGACCGCCGCATGCAAGATCGGCCCTTAGATTTAATAGTCATATTAGATTTCCAACCGAAAAATGCCCTTATGTATTCAATTACTTCATTAATTACTTCAAAGCATATTGATTCCCAAGTAATTAAAGCCTGATACATATGGAGTTTCCAAATCCCTTCTATTTATTTCGAGAAGCTTATTTTAAGGCCGATCGTCACTTTTTTGTTTGTTGTAAGCGTGATAATTTCAAGTTTTGAATTATGGATGTGAGTGGAAATAACAAATCGAGAATGAATATGTAATTGCTTGTTAATAATGATAGTGAGGAGGCAAAAATTATAATTCGGGTCCTTGAAAAAAGTTGAAAAATTCACTATACAATTAAATAGTGCAATATGTGTCACTAAAAATGCCTGATTCAAATGTTGAAGACGATGGTCTCCAGGTCTTCAACGCCTTCTATTCGTCGTGGTGCAATTGGGGTTGCAGAGGAATCCATTGTGGATGATCAAGTTGTCCAAGAAGTGATAAATTGTGGGCTAAAAATTCTTATTCTAAAATTGTTTGAGAAAAAAATAGATAAGGTAATGCTTGCATATTATGTTATGATTTACAACTAGTGGTATTGCCCCATGTTTACCGAATTATTGTGACTCTATTAGTGAAATCTATTGGTGTTGAATTTTGTGTTTTATACATTTTATTGGATTACTGTCTTATGTCTATGAGGTTAGTAAGGTGAGCTTTGCATGTTTGAGATGCTTTTTATGTGCGTAGTGTGGAGATAAGTGTCAAGCAAAGAGAAAAATGGAGCGCGCGAAAAGAAACACAAGATATTTAAGCTTCAAATGAGCTAATTTACTTGAATTTAAAGAATTTGCACCAAATTCTATTAGGAACAACTCATTGGTATATTACTTCCGGTTAATTAAAACTTGCAACAATTTTGGAATGCACCAAATTCTGTTAGGAACAAATCATTCATTGGTCTATTACTTTCGGTTAACTAAAACTTGCAACAATTTTGGAATAGGATCAATATGCCGAAATAAACCATAATCAATTGAATTGAATACAGAGAAGAAGGAAAAAAAAAACATCTTGTTGATATGAATTGTGTTTTTTCATGGGTTCCAAGTTTTTAAATACCACTTTTTAAAAGTATAATGTTTAATAACCTCAACTTAAAACTCACTTTTTTGTATACCAAAATGAATTAAAAGACTAAAATACCCTTATATTATATCATTAAAGAAAAGCAAAAAAAAGGGGTTGAAGAAGTCATCGTGTCCGACGAAATGGGCGATCGGAACGGAGACGAGTTGGCGTCGGTGTCGGCGACAAGCTCCGACGAGGAGGGTTTCACACATCCTATTCCTCCGATGAGCCCTAGTTTTCGCCTATTCCATTTTTCTTCAAAATTGAAGCTTAAATTCTTAGTTAAATGCATATATATATATATATATATATATATATATATGTGTGTGTGTGTGTGTGTGTGTGTTATAATGCTTTGATAATCATGTTTAGTTGATATATAGCTTTGAGTTTGTGACGACCCGACTTATCTAGGGGCCAGCCACCCTGAACTTGGGGTGATTATCAATGTTATTTAGCGGAAGTAAATAACTTAACTATTTTGGTTGAAAACTTGGTTAATTAGCGGAATTAATGGACCTATTCTTTAATCGTTCTGCTCAAAGGAAACCCGACTTGACACGAAGTATGAGGACTCCGGTCAAGTCCGGGAAGTTCATTATCACGGTGTCCGAGTGCCCGAAAGCAACTTAATTGTTCAGTTGTTCAGGAAAAACAGTAAACAAGTTCATAATTGCCACGCAGGGCATAACCAACAAAATGAAATATTTGGTGATCGAGGTTATGGGAAATAAATTTCATCGAGAAACCTTCTGGACAGCTCCAGACCACCACCACCACCTAGCCTCCACTGCGCCATGCTCCATTAACCTGAAAGGATTTAAAACTTTGGGCTGAGTTCTAATGCACTCAGTGAAGTTAATGCCCCTTTTTCTTTAACTTATTTTAAAGAACTTTTCTACTTAGTGAAATGCATGCCTGTAAGAAATTATAGCAACTCATTTTAAAAATAGTTACTATAAATTCCAAATACACGTGAGCCGTAGCTCCTTTAACCTTTGCGCGCATTTCTGGTTTGGTGTTACCTTTCTTGGTGCTAAGTATGGGAGACCCGGCCAAATCAATCCTATACCTAGACTTCTTGCTAGTGTACACTACCCTGGCCCCCGTCGGCGACAGAGCCGATCGTTTGGGGACAACCCTGTTTGTTCTTTGTAACAACCAAACAAAATATTTGCATGCATTCACAATTTAAAACATATTTGCTTGTATATAAAGAGAGGGCTTACTAACCCAATATACTTTTGCAAATATAACCCACCTGATCTTCAGTGTGGAAGAGAGAGGTGAATTTAAGCTGTGGTACCGTCCTGCGGACCAATTCCTACAAGATGAGTTCTTAACACTTAGCACATATCATGGACAACGAAAACCGTTGTCTACTTAGGGTCTCTAGGTCAACCTATTCCCGAACTTACAACACATAATCAAACTAAGGATTATGCATTTTACATACATTAGCTTATCTTGATGCCTTATCTAGGTTAACTCACTCATTTTCATGAAAACTTTGCACAAAACATATTCCAAACTCGTCATGCACATATACTTAATCCTTCATGAAACATCATTTAAAATCAACTTTCATACTTAAAAAATAATTCAACAACTTAAGCAAGATATAGAAATCTGCCTCGAATCTCCAAATGAGGCTCCAAAGGACATTATAGAAACTAGGCATTTCAAGTATCATTCTCCAATTTGAATAAAATGAAACAGAGTTCAAACGAGCAAGATATGCCCACTCAAAGATGGGTATTTAACAAGCAAAAATCTGGAAATTTCAGATTTCCAGATTAGAATCGAGTCAGTGGGCATTCTTTAAAAATTCATATCCTCCATCACAAAAGTCCACTGAGAACCCTAAAGTTCAATCCGAAAACTTTAGACTAAAGTTCATGGTTCATGGTTTAGGAGATATGAGTGTCTAAAGTTCAGTGCACAAAAAGAATTCAAGTTCGGTAGATTCAAAACATAAATCGGAAAAATCACTTTAGACTACACCAAAAATTCTAAGAATGAACACATAAGCTTCCAACATGTCAATTCATATTCAGTACAAAAATAGGCTTGAGAATCAAAGCTTTAAGTTGGTCTTTGCCACCTCAAAGTCGTAGGTTTGTAAAACCTACTGGAGGACACAGAGAATAAGAACTAGATTTCAAGAATTTATATCGGTTGTTTCCCTTACTCAAAAATGGTGAGGCCGATGCCAAAAGAACAATACAGGAGTCTAGAGTGACATATTCAAGTTTAAAAGGTTTTTACATATTGAAACTTGACTTATGGCCTCCCAAAGATTATTTACCAGAAATGCATTCCAGACGGGCGGTGATGTTTAAAAAATTCATAAAAAAATCATAAGAGACTTAAAAATTCTAGACAAGCCGAGACGAGCAATCGGCAAATCAAGGGGATTTTGGAGAAAACGGTGCAGCCCTCGCGCAAGGACTGGTCCGCAAAGTTGAATGACGCTCTCTGGGCATACCGAACTGCCTTCAAGGGCGTGCTTGGGATGAGTCCATACCGTTTAGTATACGGCAAGGCTTGCCATCTGCCGGTGGAGATAGAGCACAAAGCTTATTGGGCGATCAAAGCTGCCAACTATGACTTGGACTCTGCCGTGAAGCAGCGCACACTGCAAATGGAGGAGTTAGATGAGCTACGCAATGAGGCATATGAGAATGCGAGGATCTTCAAGGACAAAGTGAAGCGACTCCATGACCGCCGTATCTGCCATAAGAAGCTTTGCCCCGGGATGAAGGTGCTCTTATTCAATTCTCGACTGAAGTTGTTCCCGGGTAAGCTGAAATCTCGATGGAGTGGTCCGTTTTTACTTAAGGAAGTGTTTGAGCATGGTGCCGTTGAGCTATTCAATGAAAACACGAAGGAGAGTTTCAGAGTGAATGGCCATCGAGTGAAACCATACTACGAGCACCAGAGTCAGACTTTGGAAGTGGAGTCTCAAGCTCTGCACAACCCTTGTTGACGTTCAGATCTGAAGTCGGGCTGGAGACTCTAACTCTAGCGCTTGGTGGGAGGCAACCCACCGTTGGTTTGTTTTTCGTTTTTGTTTTTCTTTGTTTTCTGTTATTTGTTTCGTGTCTTTTCTTAGGCTTCGGTTGCTTTGCGGATACTTTGATGCTTGGTGAGCATGTCTTGTTTTCAGCCCGCTGCACTTTGCCAGCGCCGCCCTTTTCTGCGCTGCACTTTTCCGCGCTGCTCTGCCAGCGCTGACCTAATTCAGCGTGGCCACTCTTCACTCTACCACAGATGTGAATTCCCCTCTTCACCACCTCGCACGATGCTTCAGTTTCTCCATGCCGATAATCAGGGACGTATTCTCCACTCTTTTTATTTCTTTTGTGCCCTGAGGACATGGCGTGCTTTAAGTGTGGGGGGTGTTTTATTGTGTTTATATTTTCAATTGGGTGAGATTAATCTTTCTATGCTTAGTTTTTAGTCTCGAATCTTGCGAGTTTTTATGAATTTGTGGAAGAGTAGATGGTTTTCGATGCGAATTTCGGGTTTGTGAATGAATGGTGGTTATTCTTGTTTTACTGTTGATATGTGTTTTTTGATTGTGCAAAGAATTTGAGTTTTGTTGCAACACGATTGTAAGTAAGTAAAACGTGATTTGTCAGGTAGATGCTAGAAGGAGTGTTGTCATTGTGATTGCCTACGATCGTATCTTATCTGTGAAAAAAAAATGCTGAAAATCAGCTCTAAAATTGCCAGCTCTGAAACATCTGGCCTGTTCTGAAATGTGATAGCTCTGAGTCTCTGCTACTCTAGTCTAACTATGAGCATGGGAAACCACGTGAAAAGACTTTGGATTACATCCAAATGGTTTTTATTTCACGAATTATGGCTCAACTGTCGAAAATTTTAAGCACACAAAGTGTGAAAAATGGTGATATTGATTATAAAGGCGATCACATTAGGGAATTCACTTCTAGCGGAGAATTGGGTCTGATCGAATTGCTTACATTACTCTTTTGTTGCTTCTTAAACTTTGAGTTACTTGCATGATCGAGAGATGTGTGTTGATTGTAAAATTTTGAATTGACTTGATGAATGTTTGGATGGAAATTAGCATTGTTGAAACTAATCTCTTCCTATGATTCATACGGATTTTGCTTGAGGACAAGCAAAAGGCTAAGTGTGGGGGGTTGATTTATGCTTAATTGTTCTAATTTTAGGGGTTTGAATGTGTTCATTGTAAGATAAATCTTCTGGAAATTGGTCCGTTTTATGGTGTATTTGATGCTTTTCAGGAGATTTAGGTTTTAAAGGTGGAAGAGTATAATTTTGGGGATTTTTGGCTAAAAATGGCGTTTTTACGCCAGACCAGACCAGAGGAGAGAAAAGCGCCAAAGGAATCAAGGCGCCAGAGGAGTCAATACCAGAGCGGAACCCATTCCGCTGACAAGATCAGAGAAGTCATTCTTTCCTCTGGCGATAACCATTCCTCTGGCGAGAGCCGCGATTTCCGCCCGAGTGGAGATTACTTGCTGAGCGCGTCATAGCTGGAGTTACCTTATCATCTACGATTCTATTCCTTTTAGAGTCCGGCTTTGCATGGTAATTTCCATGGTGATCCAGAAGGAGTTGAAGTCTATAAATAGGGCCATAGTTTTCATTGAAAAAATAATACTTTGCCCTAGTTTTAGACGCCATCTTGGAGATCTGTTGGCATCCGAAGCTTAGGATTTACTTGCTTTCTTAGTGCTTTCATAGTTTCAAGTTTTCATTGTTCTAGTTAGTTTCAATTTAGTTTTGTTTAGTTTTAATTCTTGGATTGTGATTGCGTGACACAATTACATGTTCAAGACGTTTACGGTATTTCGTATTTCAATTCAATTTATTTTGTTTAATCATGTTTTTCATTCATGTTTATGCTTTCTTTTTAATTATGCAATTTAAATTATGCACTTTAGTTTCACTCCTAGATTAGTTGGTTTTTAATTTATAAGTATTTAATTTCTTAAGTTAGGTTTAATTTAAGTTCTTTAAAATCTTGCCTAGGGTTTAATAGTTTAATTCGCCTAGTTTAATTTTAAGTTCGGTTTTTACTTAAGTTTTTAATTCTAAGTTTTAGTTTAATAATCAATCTCTTTACTGCTTTCTTTATTGTTTTTCCTGCGATACTACTAAAAGCCCTTAAAGACTTTCCTTGAGAGATGACACTGGGTCAACTTACCATCACTAGAATGTCCTTGTTCTATTGCAAGTCAACTTAGAGGTGTTTTTAGTTGAGTCAGCAATGATTCCACGTAGAGCGACGATGCCAGATCTAAAGCGGTGGGGCTTCTTCACTCCGCCGGTGGCCGAAGGATTTCCTGGTGGTTTTGCGGTGCCTTGCCGCCAGTAGATTTGTGGGAGATTTGCTTTGTGTGAGCCAAAACTAGCATTTTCTGTTCGGAATTTGTGAAGGAAATAAATTAATGATTTGGGCTATTCGAAATTGGCATCTAGGAAATCACCCCCAAAATCAATTGAACCAATTACAGTCATCTTCTGAAGAGAAGAACATGTTTGGCCATGGTGACAGAAGAGGAAAACCACCAGCTTTAGCTATGGCAGAAGAAGCAACCAATTGAGTCTCACAGTTGTAAGCCCCATTCCTCCACCCGATTTCTTCAGCTAGGATGCCGAGCTACCATTCACTTGAGACCAATGCCTTGCAGCACCGTTTAAACATTGTCGTCCCCCAAAACGGCCACTAGTGGTGCCACCGGGCCGCGGCCCGTCAGTTCCGGGCCGCCAGAATGCTGAACTTGAACAGCCCTTAGGGTCTTTGGGCGGGCCGGTTTTCGGGCCCAGAACTGGCGGTTACGGACTGGGCCAAAAATCGGCTGTTCCGGGCCGAAAACCGGCGGTTCCCGGTTTTTTACTTTATTTTATTTTATTTTTTATATTATTTTTAATGAAATTAAATTATTTGTGTTAATTTCAACTAAATGTAGCTTCACTATTTATAGTGTACTACACATGGTAGAGAAACCTACATTTTTCAATGTGGGATAATGTAGCTTCACTATTTATAGTGTACTACACATGGTAGAGAATCCTACATTTTTCAATGTGGGATAATTTCAACTTAATGTAGCTTCACTATCTATAGTGTACTACACATTGTAAAGAATACTACATTTTTCAATGTGGGATCACTCAACCTAACTTATAATTTATATTCATGGACTCCCTCCGTCCCAAACGAAATGTCCTGTTTTCCTTTTTGGGCTGTCCCAAACGAAATGTCATGTTTCATTTTTTGGCAATACACTCTCTTTCTATACTTAATATTTAAATAATTTCCATCAACCCACTTTATCTACTTTATACACATTTCTTAATCTCCGTGCCGAAAAGAAATGGGACATTTCGTTTGGGACGGAGGGAGTAATATATAACTTATAACTTATAAATATATTACTTGTAACTTATAACTTATATTCATGTAATAGTTTTTACTTTACAAATGTTGAAAAAATGTTAAAATTACTCAACTTATACTATATAGTTTTATAAATTATGATGTTAAAAACATAAAATGTTAAAATTACTCAACTTAAAGTCTTAAATTACTTAATAACTTATATACTATTGTCATATAAATATATAATTTTTAAATATATGTTGTGTTTTTTAAAGCTTGTAATTACACAATTTACTTAATAACTTATATACTGTTGTCATATAAATATATAATTTTTAAATATATGTTGTTCTTTTTAAAGCTTGTAATTACACAAGTTACCAAGTAAAATAATTTTCAAATTTTCAAATTTACTCAACTCAAATTTAATATTTTTTATGTCATCTTTTTTTAAAATGACAATTGAATTGAAATAAAATAAAGGAAAAATAATTAACACATTGAGAATCAAAAATTCAAATGAATTCATAAAAATAGATATCTTTATTGAATATATTGTATGTACCAAAAAAATATTACAAGGATATAAATTACATAATCTTCAAAAATGAATAAGTAAACTAACTAAATAACTAATTGATCCCTAGACCTTATAAGTTATAAGTTATAAGTTATAAGTTACATATTTACAAGTTATATATTTATAAGTTATAAGTTATTACATGAATATAAGTTATATATTTATAAGTTAGGTTGAGTGATCCCACATTGAAAAATGTAGGATTCTTTATAATGTGTAGTACATTATAGATAGTGAATCTACATTAAGTTGAAATTATCCCACATTGAAAAATGTAGGATTCTCTAATCTCCACTGGTGAAGCTTACCATTCATGCCTAAATCTAAAAGAATGAAGAAAGTATTCGGATTAACCTGCGTAAACGAGAGCGAAGAGAGAACTTGTAGCCAAAGAAATTCCAGACGTTTTTAGGATATTATTGCGTGAATATAACGATGGATTACATGAGGTATTTATAGAGATTCATTAGGGCGGAGGGTAAATCCGACTTTATAGCTCATTCATGTACTCCACATGCGGTGTACGGTCCTGAGTCACTATTTACTGGAAACCTTTTCTAACTAATCTACAGCTTTATGGCGAATGTACGGTTATTCCATCAGCGCTGACTTCTTTCAGCCTTTTTCTGCGCCGACTTTGTCTGAGTGAGCTTTTGTCTTTTCTCCTTGGTCTCTCACCTGACACAATAGAATTCTTCATCTGCGCTGTCATCTGGTTCCGTCTGCACAGCTGCTTTTCTAGTTTCTTGTCTCGTCTATGATCTCTTCCTGAGTCATCTTTGAGTATTATCTCGAGGTCGATCCGCCTTTTGGTTCTGCTAATTCTGTGTGTATTCTCGATCTGCGCCGCCCTTAGTCTGTGCCGCTGGCTCTTGCTTTTATGTCATTTTCTCTAGGATAGCGGTGCTGATGGGATTCTTACTCCTCATCATCTACCATGTGTAGTACACTATAAATAGTGAAGCTACATTATATCCCACATTGAAAAATGTAGGATTCTCTACCATGTGTAGTACACTATAAATAGTGAAACTACATTTAGTTAAAATTATCCTACATTAAAATATGTAGGATTTGAATATAAAATTAAAAAAAAATAAAAAATTAGCCGGGCCCGGCGGTTCCGGGCCGAACCGACGGGCTGGCCCGGCGGGCCGCGGGCCTGCTACCTCGTGAACTTGAACCGGCCCGGCACTACCGGTGGTTCGGCCCTAAATTGGCCCGGCGGTCAACGGTCCTGGCCGGAACCGTTGACCGGCGGGCCGGTTCAGGGCCGAACCGTCGGTTCCGGTTAGCCCTTGGCACCACTAACGGCCACCACTGGTCCCACCCACCCAACTGAACCATGGTTCTTTCCTAAAAACTCCATTTGATAGTTTATTGTTTTCTTTAATTTAGAGCTTTTTAATGATGTTGCATTCTTGACACAGGATTGTTGTGCGCATCAATATATAATACGATTAACGATTCCTGGCCTCTCCTTAATTCACTCTCCTACGTGGCATATCTAAGAATTCACAATTTAAAATCCCTGCAATTCTAGAGCTTCTAGCTTTAAAATGTACATCCCACGTGGCAATATACATCCACGTCATTTATTTTATTTAATTTATAGCAAACCCTAAGTCCTAATCTTTGGACCTCTTTCACACACACAGCCGCCCACGCCGTCCTCTGCCTCTGCGCGAATCCAGTCGCCCACCTCCCCACCAACCCCCGCCAGACGCCGTTCTGCTGCCGCGATTCAGACGCCATCCTCCGCTCCGCAGTCGTCTACCTCCCCGCCAACCACCGTCAACCGCCGTCCTGTTGCCGCGATTTAGATGTGGTCCACCGTCTGGCGATTCAGACGTCGTCTTGGCCTTCTGTGCGAATCCAGCGGCGCCGTCCTCCGCCCAGTCCAGCCCGAAGCTCAGCCCTCCGGCGCCGTCCTCCTTCCCCACCGTGATTCATCGAGCCTAGAGTGACTCTCCTCTCTCTTTCCCTTGCCGCGATTCGCCGCACCCCATCTTTTCTCTGACCTTCCTCTCCCCACCGCGTTCAGTCATGGTAAGAATTATATTAGGAAAAAATTGAATGCGCTTGACTATTGTAAATATAGAATGATTGTTTTCATAGAATAAAAAGATTTACTGGAAAGTTTTGATCTTTTGCCTTTATTTTATTCTTTCGGATTAGTGTTCATATGGTGGTTGGATTAATTTTGTTGATCTGCAAAAATAGAGCATCTGATTATTATGGTTTTACTTCAAAAGTTGTGAATTGGGATTGAGATAACTTTGTCTATCTTTTTTCTCCATTGAATCTTTTTTGTTGTTTTTGGATGGTTGTGGATCTGCTTAAAATTGGGATTGAGGTAAATTGGGATTGAGATAACTTTGCTGGGAAAATTAGCAGCTGTGAGTAGTAATCTTGATAGTTGTGTATGTCTGATAGAAATATGAAATTCCTATGTGACCAAAAATTCTTATCCGACAATGATATAGTGTCATGCACAAAGATGATGATGGCATGCATTTTTTTATAAATTTTTGTTTTATTTATATGAAGTATTGACAATAATATTAAAAAGTTTCATTTTTCCGTGAAAATTCTACAGTCTTATCAGTGTTATGTTCAATGGAATGCAGGAGCTTGCAATGACAGTTTTTAGGCTTCCTGTGTTTTTCAAGCAGAGGGACAGTCTATTCTACCCAGCTTGGGCCTTCGCGTTGCCAATTTGGGTGCTTTCTATTCCCATCTTTGTCGATCATCTTCACCTACTACACCATTGGATTTGCACCTTCTCCTGTTAGGTACTTTGCAAGTGAATATTCAACAACAAAGTATAAAAATGAGGAATGTGAAATGGCTGTTTTGATTGATTCTTGATTTGCTATGTGTATAAAAATGAGGAATGTGAAATGGCTGTTTTGATTGATTATTGATTTGCTAATTGCTATGTGTACTTTTTTCAGGTTCTTTAAACAACTGTTGGCCTTCATTGGGGTGCATCAGATGGCTCTCTCCCTCTTCCGTTTCATTGCTGTAGTAGGAAGAACTCAAGTCGTTGCAAACACATTTGGAACTTTCGCCTTGCTGTTGGTGTTTGTGTTGGCAGGCTTTGTTGTTGCAAAGGGTAAATAAACAATCAAGCATCTTTCGTTCCTATGAACAGAATTTTGAGTAAATAAACAATCAAGCATCTGATCATATATTATCTATTGAGTGATTGTTTTGAACTGATGAATGTTGGTTTTTGACAGATGATATCCAAGATTGGATGATATGGGGTTACTACATCTCTCCTATGATGTATGGACAGAACGCAATCGCCGTTAATGAGTTCCTCTATGAGAGATGGAATGCAACTGCGCCTGCTAATTCATGTGAGTCAACTGTAGGCAAGACCCTTCTCAAGGACAGATGTTTGTTCACAACGGAGTCGTGGTACTGGATCTGCATCATAGCTCTCTTTACCTTCTCTCTGCTGTTCAACGTCCTCTTCGTTGCTGCATTGACATACTTGAACCGTAAGTACCACTAACCCCCTCCTACTTCGCATTTTTGCTGGGGAAGATGGTGATTTGACGCGTGTGCTAACTGTTTTTTCGCTGCTTGCTCTCAGCTCTGGGCGATAACAAGGCCATCATAAGCGATGAAAACGAGGATAGCAAGAACAAAAAATTATGACTAATTCGGGTTTTCTATCTTTAGACCGATTACGAGCCTGAACAAAAAATTGGAGACCCTCGAATGCGGACATGAATACCACAGTGAGTGCATAAAGAAGTGGTTGCTGATGAAGAATAGTTGCCCTTTATGTAAATCCCCAGCCCTGAGAGTCGATTGATGTTGGCCGAAAAGTTTGAACCTCTTGGTAATTATTCTATAATCAAGAGTACTTGATTCATGTATTATATTTTTGTATATACATGCAAAAATATTACTGCCTCCCAAAATGTATAGACCCATTTGTTTGTGGTGCTTATCATGAAACATGGAGTAGTATTTAATTTCCTACTTGAATTTGCCATGTTCTGATTCACACATAGTCACTAAACTGCATTCGTAGTTTGTTTCATACTCTTAGAAGAATCTGACTTCTTTTTTGGTACAATTTTGATGTGTTTTTAGTTATTTATTTTTCATTTCAATGATTGTTTTGATTATTTTTAGAATATTTTGGTTGTGCTTTATTTTATGATTTACAATTTTTGTGATTGAATTTTAGTTATGTAGATCGCATTAAGCCTCGGCGGGTATCCGCGGGTCGCGGGTATAGGTGTCAAGTAGTGGTGTACGAGAAGTTGAAATTTTCTCTAAAATTTATTGCAGTTTCGTGGTGATTTATTTGTTGGGTGGTTTATTGCATTTGTTGGGCTCCCCTACCTCTCAAGCCTCGGCGGGTATCCGATGGGTAGTTGGTGATGGGTATCCGACGGGTAGCGGGTGGCGGGTATCTGCGGGTCGCGGATATGGATGGCAAATAGTAATGGGTGGCAAATAATTTTTTCAAATATACGTTTCGTTAAGTCATATTAAGGGTGAAAGTCATCTTTAATTTATTTTTTCATTTTAGTTTGATGTGTAACGTAGACCTATATCATATTAACAGCTTTTTTAGTGAATAATTTCCATAATTTATAAATATATTAAGAAATAATTTTACATTTTTTTTATATAAATTATAACATCAAATGATACCCGTCGAAATTCGACGGGTTACACACTACTACACTAGTGTTTTAATGATTGGGATAAATAGAGTTGAACGACTTGTGTGTATTCTGCTCCTTAAAGTGTCCAAAAGTACCTCCAATCTTTGATTTTTGTGTACGAACAATTTGTAATTATTTGCAGTAACCCATTTAGATATATAGTTGAACATATGAGTAGTTCTAATATTATCTTATATGTGGCTTGCACTCACTTGATTTTGATGTTGAGTTATTATCATCTAGCATTGATGTTATTTGAGAGATTTTCTAAGTATACTGCAAATAACTTTTATTCTTGATTTCTTTGGTGAATTCTATGTCTTTATTGCTTAATTTTCTTATACGTATTTTATTTGCTTCTGAGGTACTTGGGTGAGTATGTCCATAGGTTGTCAATTGTCATCAAAGGCCTTGAGAATCAGTGTTTGAAAAGATATGTTTTCAGTAATCAGTATGTTTTACCATATTTATCATTTAAGTTTAGCATTGTAGAGTAACTTTCAGTAGCTTGTTCTGTTATCTTACTTCAATTGAGGTTTAAGTTCTAAGAATAAAATTTGAAGAGTTGATTTTAAGTTCAAGATAAAGAGGTTAATGCTTAGTATGTTTTTCCTACATTTTCTTGGGTGAGACAGTTCTTAAATATTTGAAATTTAAATTAAAAGCATTAAAATGTGCTCATATGTGGGATAATAACGTTTGATGTTTGGAAACAAGAAATATAACTTTCATTAGTACTTTTCATTAGTATGCTGAATTTCATTCAAGTTATTATTATTATTATTTTTTTTGAGTTATGTGGTTTCTTACTCTTCTATATTGGTTCAGTAACCATTATTTACTTTTTTTTTTCGGTAGTACAAAATTGTGTTGTGTTATGTACCTTATACTTTATATACAATTATTAATATACACTTAAATAGGATCTCATTAGACTTGCATTGTTTATACGTTTCCATTTTTTGCTTAGATTTGTGGTGATGTTTAGCCCCGTTTGAAAGAGCACTGGAATTCATAAGCATCACTTCTTCATTCTTATTTGGTTAATTTGTTAGTGGGCGACTTTTCTTGGTTGTTTGTATGTTGCGATTTTGAGTTGTATTGAACTGGTAGTTTGTTTGGTTTCAATCTCCTTTTGTTTTCTTAAGGTGATATATAGAGATGCAAGATTTAGTTTTTATTGACTGATATGAAAAATTGCAAGATTTGATATTGTCAATATTGTGCTTTTGAAATTTGAGATTTATCGTGCTTGTGAAATATGGAGATGATGAAAATAAAACTTTGATTGTGTATACTATTACAAATGAAAACTCAATTATATGTGATCTTGTGGATAAGGAATTCTTTCTTTGTCATATGTGGCCTCAAATTCGATGACCAGAAAAATATTGATAATCTTGGAATTGTTTATCATGTAGATAGCTCTGACTTTGAGCCATCATGTGCAATAGGACACATTGAAATAGTGAAAATGAGCGTCGAAGAGATTCAGTTAGCTGGCACACAAGAGCATTGTTAGAAGAAGAATTCCTAGGCATTTGCCAAAGTCATCATGATATTATAAAGGCCTCTTCATATAATCCTCTGAAGTTTCTACAAGCTCACCGCTAATTCTCGAAGTCCTTTTTTTTTTTTTTTTTTTCTATTCTCTACTGTTAGATTACTTATCTTTCATCACGACTCTATTATGTATATAAAGATTTAGGTAGCATCCATTTCGAAGTGCATAATTCAATAGAAAATGGTTCATCAAGTGTATTATTGTCTCTCTCTTCAAAATATTTCAAGAATTTAAATATTATGCTTCATCATTACTGATCAAAATGATTCTATTGAAATTTTTACTTTTCATTCTAATTTGAATTGAACTTGAATTTGTTACATTGTTTCTTGCTTATTGTCGTTGAGACTTTTTTTCTTTTTTTTCTTTTTTTTGCATTCTTTGGACATTCAATGTCACAATCACCCGAATAAGAGAAGGGTGAAGAAAGCAAAAATAAGAAAAGGGAAAGGTAGAAGAATATCAACATTTCTTTAAACATTGACAATATAATGTTGCGATTTTTAAATTTATGACTGGTGTAGTTTGACAGACAATATAATGTTCAAATGTAATGAACCTTAATTTATTGCAACATTTAATACTCCATTATTTTTGACAAACACTTTAATTTTTTATCAAGTGTATATATATATATATACACACACACACACATATATTATAGATTATATCATGCATCTTATTAATCAAGTAAAAATTAAAATTGTTTATAAATCTTACTTATAATAAATTATAGATAATTATGATGTGTGTATATGTATATAATATAGAAAAATAGTTTTCATATATACTTTTTAAGTCACTTGAAATTACTCCCTCCGTCCATGCTTTTAGTATCCAACTTTCGTTTTTTGGCCGTCCCATATTTCAGTATCCATTTCTATTTTTGGTAAAAGTAGGTGGGGCCCTTACTCCACTTTAATTATTTTAACTCTCACATAAAATGTGGGACCCTTATTCCACTCACAACACATCAATCACTTTATTAAAATCCCTGCCGTTCTCAACTGGATACCAAAAGCCGGGACGGAGGGAGTATTTTTTTGTTATCAATCAATCAACTCATAAATGATGACATGTTCATAATTTTATGTAATTTAAAATATTTAAAATATATAAATATATATGGCATGTGTGCCCATGCACCGCACGGGAGAGCGTACTAGTATTAAATAAAAACCAAGATAAACATATAATATGGCTATTTTATCTTTAATCATATTTAAATTTTATGTAATTGCTACCCCAAATGAAGATTGTGACCAGATTATGATTTTTTTTTACAGTTTGTAACGAGACTTCCATTAAACCCAAAAAAAGAATTAAAAGAAATAAAAAAAGTAAATGTCACACCCCAATTCTTGAAACGATAACTATAACTGGGGTACGACTCATCATTTAAAATGAACAAGGGAAAAAACTTGTGAAGTCCGAATAAAAGGGATAACAAGCAGGCTTAGCCCCTTTGGATGAAGAAAGACAGGTATTCAAGTGATACGAATCCATCAACAACATAATAACTTTAGGATCACAAGTTTAGTGTCATGCTTCAGATAACCAACATTTATAGAATGAAATACTTGTGAATTTAAAAGTCTCGACTCAACAAAAGATGTCATTTAGAGTCATAGCATAAAGGTCTTAAGTTAAGGAAACAAAAGACATATACTAGCTAGTTCTACAGCGGAAGTCAAAATAAGGAGTTGAACTCTAGCCTCAGCTCATCCCGTCAACACCAGCCATTAACCTGAAAAACATTTGAAGATATTTGGGCTAAGTACTAATGTACTTAGTGGGCTGCAACTTTAAAACATTTCATAACCTGAAGAGCAGTTTATCCAATCATACTGACATAACTTAGAAGGTTTTGAAGTAAAATAACTTCTAAGCATGTTAAAATATTTCATATAATACTTAATTATTTTGCGCGCGTTTGCACACTCCATTCTGTTACTCGCTGTGATCCCGGACCATTTAGTCACCGACGGATCTCTGTCTCCCGCTGACTTGAACTGAGGGCGTAACCCAGCCAAGTAAAATAAACCTCAGAAATTAATCCAGACAGGCCTATCATAACTATGCTCCGGAACACATCCCGTCGAGCACCCTTATAACGCCTCTGGTTAGTGCCCGATGGAGATCAACCCACCGAGTCAGCTAACAAGTATACACAATTCTCAAATAACGTGTTAGGCTATAAGAGAACCTCAATTGATTCGTTGTGGCGAGCCTTAAACATGGTAGAGTGCACAAAAATATTTTATTGGATAAACAGTTTATATTTCATGAACATTTAAGCTCATTAGCTCAATCATACATTTGGAAAATAAGCCCACCTGTTTAGGCAAAGCCTGTCGTTTAACTTATCTCTGAATCAGAATAGCAGTGCTAATCACCCTGATGTTCAAGGCCTACAAGAAATCTATTCTCAATAGGTCTCTTAAATCTAAACTCAAGTCACGGTAAAGTGCTTAACATTCTATGATCCACTTAGCCGGGTTTTCAAAAATTTAATGAATAAATAATTGAAAACAATTCTTTTGAGTTAAGAACACCAACAATATTCTTACTCATCTTTCTTTTGTAATTGAAAATTATAAATAACCAATTAAATCATGATGCAATGCATGACTCATTTCATACTTAAGCATATAAGTGTTTACTTAAAATATGCACAAGTCCAAAATAACAACAAAGGCAGCCCACGGCTTCGCCGCCTCTCCCCCCTTTCTCTGCTCTGTTTTGCTACGCCCTACTCTGCTCAACTATACTCTGCTCTGCTCAACCAGCTCTGGTCTCCCAGCTCTGGTCTCTCAGCTCGGATATCCCAGCTCTGCTCTCCAGCTCTGTTATCCCAGCTCTGATCCTTCAGCTCTGATCTTTCAGCTCTGCTCTCTCAGCTCTGGTATTCAGTTCTGATCTTTCAGCTCTGGCATCCCAGCTCTGCTCTTTAGCTCTGCTAATCAGCTCTGCTCTTCAGCTCTGCTAGTTAGCTCCACTAGTCAGCTCTGCTAGTCAGCTCTACTCTCAGCTCTGCTCTTCAGCTCTGCTAGTCGGCTCTGCTAGTCATCTCTTCTCTTCAGCTTTGCTAGTCAGCTATGCTCTGCCCTAATCTCCTCTCTACTCATCTCTGCTCTGCTATCTCATCTCTCTACTCTGCTCTACACCTCTCTACTCTGCTCTCATCTCCCTACTCTGCTATCACTCTCGCTCATCTCCCAACTTCTGAACACCCGCCGACTCTCTCTTTCTCAGCCCACCAGTACAGCTCACGCCGATCACCTCCTTGGCAACGGCGAAGCGCCGTCACCTCCCTCTGTTTCCGGCGACCGCGGCAAGCCACGACCGCTACCCTCACTCTCCTCTCCTCCAGATCTGACGAAAACGCGACCCACAGGCCACGCCTCCGCCGAGCCTTAGATCCCCAAATTCAGCCACCACCGCCCTTACTCTACCTCTGATTCTCTCTTACTCCAACGACAGACGACGAGGTCGCCGCCGACAGCAACAATCCTCTCCGACTCGGCACCTCAGACCCAACACAGAACAAAACCAACTCAAGACTCTACCTTTCTTCTTATTCTTTTAACACAGACATCAAGTATGCAAGCATATAAACATAACAGAGTATATGCACAGCTCAGATATACATGTATGCGTGTGATTCTTGTTTGTGAAGTTTGAAAAAAATATTCGTTCGATCATGATGTGAACTGGACTCGGAATGAAAGGAGAAATCTCAAAGTTTGAGAAGAACTTACTAACGTTGTTGCGTTTCTCTTCAGGGGCGAAGGAGTTGAGAAGAAGAAATTCCAAAATGAATCGGCCGCATGGTTGAAGAAGGAGGGAAGATTGGTTTCTTAAAGGGGTGCAAAAGGCAATTGGGACGTGGATGCACCCTCTTCACACTCCCTTAAACATTGTGATATTTTGCTAATTGTAATTAGCAAAATATCTAGCGAATTAGTCATTGTTTGGACTCAATGAGTTTGGGCTCAATGGGTTTGATTTGTGGGCTGAAAATGGGCTTCATCTTGTTACTCAAAAGTAATTAAAACATAAGGCCCAAAATGAAAATAAAACCCAACTCATATAAATGCTTGAATGCTTAATTAAATAAATATGCAATGCATATAAATTTAATAACTAAATTTACAAATGCTTTTGTAAATCATTTTTATTGGTATTAAAATACATTCTTTTTCTCAATCCGGCGTGAATTATCTTAATTCTAAGTTCAAAATTATTCTAAACTTAGCTCGAGGAAACCGGGTATTACAGTAAAGTAGGCAAGGAATTGGCCGTTCTCTGCAATGTCGATGTCTCTGCCATCGTTGTCTCCGGTGGATGCAAGCTATAGCAATATTGTAGCAACAACAATATTTTTTTAATTGACGGTTTTCTCCTAACAAAAATAAACAAATTCGATCTCAAATAAATATAAAATAAATAAATCTATTATCAGAAACCATGAATAAATATCGATAATGGCGGTACGCCTAAATTAATTTATTGCAGTATCTAACCTCCATTAAAACAAAGCTTGCAGTATCTAACCTCTATTAAAAATGTCCCTTTGGGATGGCCTAGTGGTTGAGGTGGTTGCCTGTTGTCCAAGAGGTCACATGTTCGAATACTCTCGGCCACAATAACCACTAGGTGGGGTGTGTGTGGTTTGTATTATTTATAATGTAATTTCATCAAAAAAAAAAAAAAAAGGAAGCATTTATTATACTAATTAAATATTATTAGTAAAAAAAATAGAATAAAAGTACAATTTATAATTAAATATACGAGTAATTGCCTGTAAATTCCTAACGTTTACACAGAATTGGTTTTTGCACATTTTTTTATTTTTCTTCTTTTAAATACCTAACCTTTCATTTTTGTCTGGAATTTGTCCGGTGACCGGTTTTTACTAACACCGGCGCCGAAAATGCCACTGTGGCAGCCGGAATTGATGAGGTGGCAGCCGAAAATTAACATGGTGGCACTTTTGTGACATATGGAAAAAATATCTAAAGAAATTTAAAATTAAAAATACATGTGGAAAGAAAATTAAAAAGAAAAGGAACCCCCCCCAATCGTCTTTTCCGTTTTCCCCCTTCCCCCCACCCCAAACCGATCACCGGCGCCGCTCCCTGCCACCTCCACCGCCGCCACCTCCCCTTCCCCCACCCTCTGCCATCACCACCACCGCTGCCCCCTCGCCTTCCCTCACCCTCCACCGCCACTCCCAAACAGAAGCACACAATTTGAGGGAGAAGAGTCGAGCCCCCTCTGTTTTCTTTGAATCCAAGCTCTGAAATCCGGACTTCAGCGGCGACGCGGCGCACGAAATTCAGCGTTTGAGTTTTTAAAATTATACAATTTTATGGTGAATTCGAATTTTTGGTTTTCTAAGTTTTTGGATTTTGGATATGTTGGTGCGAGCGGCGGAGAGGAAGTTGTGCTGGTGTGGAGGGAGAGAGGCGGAGGCGGAGGTGCCTCTGTTGACTGTTGCCCGTCTGTTGAGGAAGAATTTGGCCGTTGCGGTCTGGGGAAGGGGAGGGGAAAGTGGCGGTGCCGAGGTGGGGGTCGGATTTGGGGATTTAGGGCTTTGGGTTGTAGTGCCGAGATGGGGTTTGAGGGAGAGATGATGGCGGCGGCTTCGCCGCTGCTGTCGCCGAAATTTCAGAGAGGGGAGGGGGAGGAGATATCCGGCCGGCGTCGAGAGGCAGGGGGCGGTGAATGGCGGCGGCGGCGGCAGCGGGTGGGGGGAAAGGGGAAGAAGGGGGGAGAGGTGAATTAGGTTGGGGAAGATGATGATTTGGAATTTTTTTTGTTTTTTTTTTATTATTTTTTTGCCACATGTAAAAAATATATTTAGGTGTCAATTCCGGCTGCCACCTCATCAATTCTGGCTGCCACAGTGGCATTTCCGGCACCGGTGTCAGTAAAAACCGGTCACCGGACAAATTCCAGACAAAAATGAAAGGTTAGGTATTTAAAAGAAGAAAAATAAAAAAGGTGCAAAAACCAATTCCGTGTAAACGTTAGGAATTTACAGGCAATTACCCCTTAAATATATATAGGAGATAATGTATGATATGATGGTTCAAAAAGTGAATTGAGAGTCTTCTTCCAAAAAAGTAACTTCCAATTTGAAATCAATTTTAAATTTGAGTGTTAATTTTGTAGTTATACTAAGATTGAAGGTTTATTTGTAAACTATATTTTTGCATTTTATTTCATTTTTCTTTATCTTTTTATTTTTTGTTTTATTTCTTTCTAAAATTATGAAATTCGACTAATTATAAAATATTTAACATGCACATCTAATTAAAGATCACGATAATAGCTTTAATTTAATATATTTTATGTAAATATTTGATTTAAAATGTAAAAGTTATATTTATTTAAAGATTAAAGTTTAAAAAATTATCTGTCATCTCTCATATTTTCTTGAATAAATCTAGTTTTTAATTTTATTTTTTATTTTCATTTTTTTGGTGCCTTTTCATAATATCTATTTTTATTATTGTAAATTCTCCTTTATTTTTTCAATATTCAGCTCAATTATATTCAATTAAAATTAATTTTTTATTATATTTTTGAATATGATAATTGAGTTGGTATCAATTTTATATAAATATAAAAATATTTCTCGTACATTGCACAAGGTGCAAATGCGAATATATTGAAAAAAGTAATTTTTAATTTAAAATTTATTTTAAATTTATTTTCAAATTTAATTGGTGGTAATGTGAATGAAATTAGGAGTTCCTTACTATAGGGAAAAACCAAGAATATTGTTCATGTATGAAAGTCCTTAAAGAATTTTGTTACCTTGCTAGCATATCGCAGGTCAAATCTAAGCAACTCATTGGAGGGCATCCGTAATGGTGTTTTCTCACATTATTGATTTTTCTTTCAATGAGACCCATACATACTTTGCTTCCCAGCAAGCAAAATTGCTTCTCTTCTCTCCTCAGTCCTCACTTTCTTCTCTACTCTAATTCCCCTACGTCATTAACTTCCTTTTTACTTCATTCCATTAAACATGTTCTGAAAGAGAAAACAAAATTATCAGTCATATCTAAATGGATCATTTCCTCTTTTTTATTTTTCCCCGAATGCTCTTTATTCTTGATAGGTTATCTTAAGGCTCCCTAGAGGAGGTACCCGAGAATTGTCATCTTAACGGGATCCCATCGAGCCGAAGGCCAACGATGCCGTATGCCGTTAATCAGTATATTAAGGGTGCATTTACTTTAATGCAAAATGAGAGAAAATATATATTTTCATCATTTTTACACCATTTTCATATGTTTACTATAATAGAAAAAAAAAATCAAACATGATGAAATATTTTTTCAAGCAACTATTTTTCACTCATTTTATCTTCAATGTTGGATAATATTATTTTTGAGTAGTGGTCTGAAAATATTTTCCAAGATTTTCTTATCTTTTTATATTTAGTAAACATATGATAAAAAAAGAGAAAACGATCTTATATTTTCTTATCCATCATTTTCCAATAAAATTTTTACAATCAATGTAAACACAGTCTAATTAATATTTTGCATCAGAAATATACTCCCTTCGTCCCGCGAATCTTGAGTCAATTCTTTTCGGCACAGGAATTAAGAAAATACTATAGTATTTAGTGTGGTAGGTGAAAAAGTAAAAAAATGAATAAAGAGAATTTTTTTTGCCATATAAAAAAATGACTCAAGATTCGTGGGACGGAGGAAGTATATAACTTCATGAAAAATGTTAATCAACTCAATCTTTTTCTTTTGAGGGACGGACTGTTAATATAACTTAATCCTACAACGTTATATATATGAGAAAGAAAAATTAATACGAGATCGAGTGGAATGAAACGTTTCAAGAATGATGCTCACAACAACATTATATGAGACATCACTCTCACAATTACATTATGAGACAGCACGTTGCAGTCTTCTAATTATATGTGACATGATCATTATGGCTTCAATCCTGTCACTACGTTGTTATTATAGTTTGTCAAACCGAATAGCTCTTTTATGGGTTCAATCTCTATTATTTTTTCTTCGAAGATCGAATACGTACACTAATTAATCAAAGGAATATTATACAATTTCTACTTTGAAATCACTCATAACATTGAAGTTGAGTGCGAGGTGTACGAAAACCGTTCATTTATTTATGAATAAAAATATACCAATTTAGTTTGAATAAGGAGGAATCTATTTATTAAATTGAGGTTTATTATAAAGTGAAAAAGAAAAAACATCCCTTGAAAGCACAAGATGCAGACTAAGGGCACAAAACTTAAAAAGCGAAGGAGAACAACTCAAAAAGGAAAGTTAGGATCATTATCCAAATCATCCGACCAACGCCTATGGACGACATTATTCATTGCAATCATACTAGGCCTATTGGTGACGTCAACCACAAACTCCCTTGGCTTGTTACCCATTTCTTCCGCATTCCTGAGACGACTTTTAATACAACCTTCCGGAATTGCATGTACAGGCTCTCGTCCCTTTACCGAGCCCTTTGGACGACCACGTCCGCGCTTCTGCTCCGAGAGCAACTGCATCCCCTGATTAACTTGCTCCTCTAACCTAATAATACGACTCGCCATGTCATCCGGAGAAGGAATAGATTTATTATCAAAATCAACTTCCTTAATCGGCGAATTAACCCGCTGGCTCGCTGAATCTTCTGCCCCAACTACCGGTTGTTGCTCAACCACAGCTCCACTATTCGTTCCAGGATCCAACTCCAAAGTTCCCTCTACATTCGAGCCCTCCTTATCACTAGCCTTGTCCGTGTGAGGCGACCCATCATTTTCTTCCTTATTTAAAGCCTCTGCTTCATAATTGGAGTCCGCAATGATAGTCTCCTCCACTTCCTCTTCCTCATTCTCATCTAGCGCTTGATATCGGTTAGCATCCCTCGCCAGAGGGAGATCATTTTTATTAACCGGCACTGTAGCCGTGTCTAGAAGATCTGTACCTGATAGAGTTTTAAGAATATCAACTTTGGGCTGCCATGTAGGAGTCGGACCTTCTCCCTTATCAAGATTCTTCACAACCACAGCAGGAGGCTCAGTGATCTTTTGCTTGCTCGTGGCCCTATCAGCTCTCCGGCATTTATCCGTTAAATGACCTGTAAGTTTACAACGCGAGCAAAAAAGGGGCATAGATTCAAAACCAAACTCAATGTAGAACGATCTATCGCCGTCATCAATGTACATCGAGTTGAGAATAGGCAAAGCCATGTCAAGTTCCACCAAAACCCGCGCAAAGTGTCCCACATGACCAGTTGCGGAGGCATTATCAATTCGCAGAGGATGACCAAGCACACGACCTATACCAGCAATAATCACCGGAGTCCATAACTCCACAGGGAGATAATATATCCGAACCCATACCTGAGCCAGAGACGACACTTCCTTATACGGATCGAAATACCTAGTCCATTCATGGAAGCGTACGTGGCCGATTGACAGTTGGAGAAAAGAACTCCCCTTAGCTTTCTTTTTCTCTTCCATCGTCAAAAATTTAACAACGAAGAATCCCTTAGCCATGGGCACCAGTTGACAGTCGGCGCACTGCCATATGGTTCGAAGTTCATGAGAGAGGTCGGCGAACGTGCGTGGCTTGTCCCCTTTACGTTGGATAAGTCTACCGATTAGTGCAAATTTAAACTCTTCCAACTTTGTTTGATATTCCGATTTGGGCACTGAGAGGGTGACAACCTTTCCTTCTCGCTGTATTGGAAGGCCTCGAAGGCCATACGCTGCAACATTCGGCTTCTTAAGGGATTTGGGTTGGACTTTATCAGCAACTTTCGCAGCGAAAGAAACAGCAGAGCAGTACCCGGCACCTGCGCTACTGAAGTAACAACAGACGGCAGCGGTTGTATCAAACCAGGGATGGCCTGGTTAGGATCACCGATCAAACTCTGCGCTGATGAAAAACCCGACGAGCGCTGCCCAACAGCCACTGCGACGGAAGAATAACCCGGTTTTACGAGAGGCGGGTGCTGAGACGGAAAATTGGCAGGGGACTTAGATCGAGAACTGTCAAAATTAGAAGAGACCAGGGGAAGATTGAGGCCCCCCTTGTCACGATGGACTTCCGGCGAATTCGAATCCATCACCGGCAGGAGAACGGCAGTTTAGGACGGCTATGGTTGGCGTTGGCGTGGGCGCCTGTGCTTCCCTGGTGAGTTCTTGCTGCTGACTCCGTAAGAAGAGAGTGCAGTAGCAGCTTCAAGGCGGTGGTGGCCGAGACCGGAGGTGGAAGTAGGTGTACGGAGTTGGCGCAGCGTCGGTGGGTACAGTCGGCAGCAGCTGCTCAGCCGTCCTTCGCCAGCTCCGGAACATAATCTATACTATATTAAAACAGCAGTTTTCAATTAGAAATTGATTTCAAATCAATTTGAAATTGATTTCAATGGCAATTTTGAAAATATGTATGATATAAAGGTTAGAAATAAATCTCAACACAATCACATCCCATTATCTCTCACCACGTGCATTAACTAATTCAAAAAAAAAAAACAATTATTAAAATTTAAAATAAAATTAAAACAATAATCTCAATACATTAACCCACCCATACATGCACGGTCAAACAAAATAATTCAGCAAATAAATTATGTTATCCCATTATAAAATAAGATTAAAATAAACGTCCACCCATTTCTCATATACAATATTTATTTACTGATTAAAAGTCTAATTCTATAACTATACACTATAAAATCTGATTTACTATGTACTACATCGATTTTTTATAAGATACATAATCAACACACAATACTATGTATATAAAGTTGATAAATGTGGAATGCATCATAATATTCAATTAAAGTTCATACCAATTCAATTATTATACTATAAAAATTATAAATATAATTAAAAATACATAATTTATCTAAATATAGTTGAGTTTAATATAAGAAAAAAAAAATTACAATAATAAAAAATGATATTGTGAAAAAAATAAGAAAATTATAATTTTATTTTAATTTTATGTTTTAATAATTTTTTATTGATAATAATTTAGTTTAAGTGAGTCAAATAATGTGGGATTTATAGGAGGATGCAAGATTGCCTTTTAAGTTTCAACAACGTCAATTTCCTCTTATTATTTTATAGGCAATGACTATCAACAAAAATATGATCAATCTCTTTTACATGTTGGTTTATTTTTGCCAAAATCTATTTTTACACATGGCCAGTATTGCTATTTCAAGAGTTCGTAGTTGTAGTAGTTTGAAAATCTTCATTTCTGATAAGGATTGTGGTATCGGTACGACTACAACCAATGTTGTATATAAAGAAGTCTTTCAGAATTTATAGATCCAATATTTATATAATATTATTTTTATTTTTGTTATTCTTTAATGTTAATTATATGAAAATACCTTACAAAATATAAAACATGTTAAACTTCATAAGCGTTGTGAAAACTATAAATTTTTATCATATATTCTACTATAAATATTTTATTTATAAAAATGTACTCCCTCTGTCCCGCCGAGCTTGAGGCGTTATTTTTGGACACGAGAATTAAGGAACTATTGTTTAGTTATGTAAGTATGTTTGTAAATTTATGGTTAAGTAGTTATTTATATAATTAATTATTTTAAATTATTTAAATTAATTAAATCTGAAGTTTATTTAAAATAATAAAATTATTCAATTATTTTAAATTATTTGAAATATAAAAATTAAATTATTTAAGTATGGCTGCAAAAAATATTTTGATTTTTTGAGAAATAAGGGTTATTTGAGATGATTAAAGAAAAATAAGGATGCAATTAGTTTTATTAATTAGTGTTTTAAATTACATAATTTTTGTCAAAAAGAAAAACGACTCAAGCTCGGTGGGACAGCCCAAAAATGAATACGACTCAAGCTCGATGGGACCAAAGGAGTATTTAATTTATAATTTTTTTGAATATTTGTAATTATTATAATTAATTTAATATTTATAATATATACAAAAAAATTCCGTGCATCGCACGGGGGCAAATACTAGTTCTATATAAAATACAAAATATTCTCGGACAACTGTTTCGTATAAAAAGTTTGATTTTTTTTTAATAAATTTATATTATAGTATAACATTAATTTCATTGACTTCGCAAACCTAATTTAATTGCACAGTTAAATAGATGTCTATATAAATTGCACTACATTAGGTTTGCCTATTATATACAGAGCATTGTTTATAAAATTAAGTTTTCTTACTACAGATATATACATATTATAATTATGATTATTATCTCCTTATGTATCTAGAAATTTTAAAAATTTATTGCGGTAAGATTTATCATTTTTTTACACATATATTTTCATTATTTAATTTCAATACTTTTACATATTATCTGTACCATTTTGCTAGTATAAATATAATGAGCTATGATGATGATAGGTTAATTCGGTATATCTTTTGAGAGCTGCATACACACTCAAACACACTTAGAACTCCGTATGTGGCTAGAATATCTGATCAATTGTTTCGAAAGAAATCATTTTACCAATTGAGTGCTCGTTTGGTTCAAGTAGAGGAATGGAAAGGGAATGAAATCAAATAAAGGAGTGGAATGGTAACAATAACCATTACTTTTATTGAGTGTTTGGTTTAACAATGGAAAGGAATCATTAGTAAGGGATTCCCTTTCTTTTGTTTCCCCTCTATTTTAAGGGGTAACAAATTGGGTGATTGGAATACCCTCAAGTAAGGGTAATGATTATCCCATTACTCAAACCAAACAACAAGTAATGGATTCAATTACTTGATTCCCTTTCCAATCTCTAAAAACACCCAACCAAACGTGGGCTGAGAACCGTGATTTGTCTTTAGATTAATACGGTAACTAATAAGCGAAACGGAATCATAAATTCTGAAGTCTCTATCATATAGGATAGGAGTATGTATATGTTGATAAGAACTAAACTAGGCTTCATTAAATTAGTATGTCGGAGAAAATAACATAACAGCTCAGCAAACTGTACTTGAAACATTATAGTATCATATTCTCGTTCAGACTTCAAGCACACAATCGAGCTAGTCTATGACTATATATCACAATTCACATTTAAGTACCTCTAAAAAAAAAATAAAATTAAGTAATTAAGTTGATATTTAGATATTTATATAGTGTCAAATTAATTAAGGCCTTTTAAGATTTATTGTGTCGACCGTCCTCTGGTATTATCAATTTTACGGCGAGTTGTTGTGACAGAGTTAAGACTTCAAAGTAGTACAACTTGTAATTTTCCTCTTGGAGCTCTAATGACCTCCTACTCAAACTGATGTAGACTTTTGAGGGTACCTCTGGTACCTCAGTTTTATATATTTACTTTTCTTGATAAAAAAAAAAGTACAACTTGTAATTTCGGACGTGTTCGGTAATAAAATTAAAGACACGAGATGATAGTTTAAGTAATGGGCTTTAAAATTGTGTGCGTGTGTTGGCCAAACAGTAAGGTGTTAATGTCTAAGGCCAAAGGTCTTGGATTCGAGTCCCCTGTAGCGCAGTCTTTAAATTTCTTTATTTATTACTGTTAATTTATCAAAAAAAAGAAAAAGTTATGGGCTCTAAAAGCTCTAATCAATCTTGAATTTTGACTTTATATGAACATCTAATCTCAAGTTGAATCTCGCATAAAAAATTGAATAGGTATATTTGCAAAGAATTAAAGTTAGGTCTTTACTGCTAAGACTCAAGCGTAAGGTTTAAATTGCAAATGACCCCAAAGTTGGGTCTTAAATTTTAAATAACTCAAAAAGTTATTGTCTATTGCTCTGTGGTGTAATAAGTTCGGCATGGTTGATAAACTAATTAGTTTCTTAATTTGGAGACTGGACAAGATATGATTTTCATCAACTCAACATGTAGTATTATATTATTTATATTTATTTAATATGAACATACACTTACATATGTACCTAAAATAACGCCATGTTATTAAACACGTCATGTGACAGTTTATCTCCACCGTCCGAGAGTGAGATTTGAAATGGAAAAATGGAAATAAATAAAAATAAAAGGATACATAAAAAAACAGAGGATTAGGCAGCATGTGCAATTCTGCATCACCAAACATCGTTTTATATTGGTTTTGGACTTTGGCGCTGAAATATTCTACTACTATTATTCTGTTAATCAAACTCACAAACCACTTGCCTTGCGAGTTACCTGCCAAATCAACAATCTTTTTCAACAGCTGCAGTTGCGTAAGTAAAATCCTCTGTTATTTATGTATCGCCCATTAAAACTAGTAGGGGAAAGCAATTAATTTCAACAGTTTACACGCTTCTATTTTATTTTATAATTAAGATGGAAATTGAAGTTTTTTGGTATAAAGTTCAGTGTAAGTAATGTTTTAGCCATGATTTTGAGTTAAAAGGATTTGGTTAATGGTAAAAAATATGAATGAAAATGATATACTATATAATTTGAAAATCAAAATAAAAAGTACAATAAATGGTTATTTGTCTGTATATATATGAATAAAAACCCATTTTTTATTTTATACACGATAAAAATGTGAATGACAAAAATGGAAAAGAAAAAAAGACAAAAATGGATATTGTAGAAATTCTCAACCGCGACAAAAGAAGAAGAAGAAAGAAAATATATAGTAGAAAATTAGTCACATCATCCACAAAGAAATTAGCAAATTAACTCAAAGGAGGGTGATTGAAGAAAAAGTTAATTAATTGACGAAAACGAAAGTAGGCAGAAATATAGAAAACAAGTGTGTTTAACTATTCGTATATATTGATTATTTTAGTGCAAGTGTGATTCGCATTAATATGTCATATTCATAATATTACGAGTGAGATGCAATCTGATCACATGATTATGGAATAAGTCTTTTGTCTGTAGCCTGTAGGCGTTGATTTTCTTTATATTCCACTCCCAGAAATGGATGGAAAGAATAATTTAGAAAAATCGCCCAACTACTATTCAAAAAATAGTAAATTATGAGAGCTCGTGAATCAGCACCATGTTATTACAGTTACAAGACCAAAATAAGAGAGACTGTGGTCCAAAAAGACAAAAATTTCACACTGCAAACTGCAATTGGCTCGAATCTCCGCTAGGAATTGTTGGGTTTTGTCCGAATCCTACAATGAGTGATGACAGGGTGGCGATGATGATGGGTGATGACAGGATGGAAAAGTGGGAAAAGAAAAAATAAAACACTTACAGTGGTGGGTGGGGGTCAAATAATGCACATGTTTATGGACTCCTCAAATTTGTAAGATTTTTAAGTGAGCGAGCGGCTTTCACCGTATAAGCTGCAGTGCTACTACACCCACATGTACATAATTTCGCATGTGTAAATGTTTGTTGCGCAAAAATAATATTCAGGGATATTCCATTATTAAAGGTGGCCCCACTATCTCACCCTCATACAAATATATTATTTTATTTAAGAATAATGAGATCATCAATCTTACATATGCACAAGAAAAAGAAAACAACTTTGAGCCCCACTATATATATATATATCTCACTATCATATGCTAAGGGACATTTTATTGGAATAATATGAGACAGTTGATCAATCTTACAATATACAAATGAAAAAGAAAACAAAAGAGCAATTCTAAGCTCCAACCCTTATGCTTGAATTTATAAGAATTACTATACTAATATACGTAAGACAAAAAAGGAAGTAATATTAATTTGAGGAAGAGGGGACAAAGGTGCCAACATAGCCGAATCCCATGATGAAGAAGGCGATTGCTTGGAGGAAGAGATAGATGAAGAAATGGTATTTCCCGTATATGACGTCGTAGCACCCACAGAATAAGAGGTAGCAACCGAACGCAAGCTCTAACAAATTAATTCTGTATGTTCACCAAAATATATAAAGGAAATTGCATTACATTAGATCAGATTAAATTTAATTTCATCAGAAATCCAACATTAGATACTAATAATAATACCTATCAATAAATTTGAAGCGCCGTTGGTTGGTAGCCGTAGATTTAACCTTCACAGTGTCGCCAACAGGTTTGGCCTTGAGAGCATCACCAAGTTTCTCAGTGACAATCCACTCGTTCACTCTACCCACCTCCATCAGCCCGATCAACGTACCTTTGGTGCGGTGTAGTGCCATCACATTCTCGAAAACGATCCAAAAAACAACCAAATGAATTGACCTAAAAAAAATTAACATACGCATATTTTTCTTAATTAATAATAACATCAAATTAAAGAAGGTGCATTTGTAATTTGGGCAGAGAGGGAAGGGACCTCGGAGTGCTGATGGCATTGAGGACGGTGATGATTGTGGGAATGTAGACTACACCCCATTTTGGGATGTGGTAGTCAGGTACCAACACCGCAGCAGGAAGTACAACACAGTAAAACACGAACGTCACTATATGGGCAATTATCTTCCTCACCAAGAAGAAGCTGTATATAACGTGAACCTTTGTCCACAATGTAACTTTCTGCACCCACCAATTAAAACTATTAATTACTACATATATACGAACATCACTACTCCAAAGTTATCCAGAGATTACTGTATTTAACCTCGTTTCTTATAATCTCGGACAACATCTTGCGAAATAAATTGGCGGGCCCACATGACCAACGATGTTGTTGGTATCTATAGGCCTTGAACGTGCTAGGCAACTCATTTTTTACCTGCAACACTTTAATTTGTTTTTCACCGTCACCAAAATATATTTAAAAAAATAAATAAATATAGGTACCTGTAGCGCACCAACATATACGAATTTCCATCCTTTGAGACTTGCACGAATGGCCAAGTCCATATCCTCAACTGTGGTACGGTCTTTCCAACCTCCCGCTTCCTCAATTGCAGCCATTCTCCACACGCCAGCAGTTCCTATAGTATTAAATTCCACAGCACCACGCATTAAATCAATGGTTCCAATCATACAGATCTGCATAATTGCATATATCTTAGTCACTATCATATTTATTTAATATACGTGTTGGATGCGGAATTAGATATGCCAACGGTACTCTAGAATCTAGCTAGCTCATTTAATTAATTCATACGGCGGAAAATATTAATGATTACCATTGAAGCCAAAAAAGGCATATGTGGATGATCCAACTTCTTGCTCCACTGTGAAATGATAGTTGAGCGACATTTCTTGAATTCTCGTCATCAAGCATTCGTTCGCATTCACTGCAAACAAAAATTAATCTTTGTTTTACGTACTACTAATACCAAATCCTAGCTAGTGCCAATACAAAGAAATTGACAAAAGTAAGTGATGAACGTTGAGGTCCACCATTAACCTTGCGAAATTAATAGAGCACATGTGATGAACAGTGCCAAAACATACAAGTACCCTTCCTTTTCTGAAGAATGAAAGATATGTCATATGTGTGGTGGAAACACAGCTCACACCAATCCACAATGAACCAACCAGAGTTGGGTCGCCTCTCACAACATGTATCCTTAAAATATGCACTGCACGTGATTAATTAACAAGTGATTAAGCCGCTAAGACAAAGTTTTCCGTACCAAACTTCCACCGAGCCTGCACGAGGCCGATCTGCGGGTTGTGGACGAGGAATGGGATGGTTCGGCGCAGGAAATCCGGCTCCGGTTGGAAATCCGCGTCGAATATGGCCACGTGATCGCATTCTTTGACGTAGGAGCGCTTCAGCCCTTCTTTGAGAGCTCCGGCTTTGTATCCATTTCTGTTGTCTCGAATTTCGTATTTGATGTTTACCCCTTTACTCGCCCATCTCTGGCACTCCGTTTCCACCATAGTCTGCTCAAACAATGTAATTGCTTCATTTTGGGATGCGGAATTCGATCGGGGATTTCGGGACATACCTTGATGGCGGGGTCCGTTGAATCGTCGAGAACTTGAACTATGAAGCGGTCGGAGGGCCAAGATAGGCCACATGCAGCTCCGATGGAGAGCTGGTACACCTGTTCAGTAGGAATGAATGAGTGTGTGTTGTTTAGTAAATTAATTAATTGTTGTTTCAAGTTAAACAGACCTCTCTTTCGTTGAACATTGGGATCTGGACAAGAACCATGGGGTAGGCGAGGTTCCCCTGCTCCAAATCTTCTTCCAAGGCGTCGCATTTGTATCGTGTATGGGGTTTCCTGCCCAACATTTTGACGCCGCTGATAACGACGGCCATGTACACTCGTTCCACGAACAACATGACTGACATTATCAAGCAGATAGTCATGGAGATGTCCAGCAGCGGCACGACTATGAGTAAGGGCTTCACCTGCCCCAACACTAGCATCAATTGCTCTTCCGCGCCGGAAATCGTGGCGGGCATCACCCTCCACACCCACTCCATTTTACCGTTTAAATTCCTCTGTTTTCTTACTTTAACTGGAAACAGAGGACCAAATCCAGATCTAATACGGCGCTATAAATACTCTTTCTTTTTTGTCCTTCGGGAAAAGTAACTTTTCTTACAAAAACAAAATGGGAAATGAGCTGGAATGTCGGAAAACACTAGCTCAGCTTGCCATATCAAAAGTCAGCCTCCTTCGCCAATAAAAAAAAATTTCAAGTATGCAACTCGTTAGTTTGACTTAAACATGGAAACACTCGATACAAATTAACAAGTAGGACGACACACACTGACACACATACTCTCTCTCTCTCCCTCTCTCAACGATGGGAAAAGTAATGGAGAATGAGAGAACTTAAACAGAGCAAATGAGGAGAGACAAGGAGAGGGAGATTTGAAGTAGTGAGGAGGAAGGGCGAAGGATAATCTTTTTATAGAGCTCGTATTTTGGCTTCATGTTTAGGTTCACATTTGTAAATCACAAATACTCCTGTGCAACCGGTTGCACCATGTAGTGTCATTTAAAAATGTTCAAATGTCATTTTCCGAATGAAATAGTATCATTCTGGAAATCAGTTGCACGAGAGAGTGACTCTTTGTAAATTGAGTTAATAGTGAAAAATACTATCATTTCATTTCTGTTCTAGTATATACAAATTACATTCCTAGGTGTAATTCACCTTTTTTTTGTTATATATAAATAGATAATTGTGTCTTAAATAAGAAATACTATAGGTAAATAAATAAATCCCAAAACCTACCCTTTCCGAAAATGACAACACCCCTTCCCTCTCTCCTGGGACTTGCAAGGTCACCTCCACCACTCTGCTGTCTGTGCATAGAAGGCGACTGACTCCCTTTCTCCCTCTGGCGCAATGTGCATACTTAATTTGGTGTGCAATTGTACCAACATATTCGTGTATTTAATTGCAGTATAGATTTTTTTTACATTATAAATAAAGAATTTAAAGATCGTGTGAGTATTCTTGTAATTTAAAGATCGTGTGAGTATTCATTGGAATTTGCTAAAAGAATTATAAATATATCATAAAATATTTAAAAAATATATGAATTTTATCTCCAACATTATCGAATTAAAATATTTTACACTCTAATTAACATACAAGTTGTAAAGTTGAATCAATGTTTTGATAAAGTTAATACTACATAATTAATTTTAGGGGTTTGGGCAAATAAAATCAAAAACTATTTTGAATTTCTAATTTTAACGTAACTTTTGAAGTGTGGTGAATTAAATCACCACTTTTCCAATTTTTGCAATTTTGTCCCTTCATTTTTTTAAGTGGGTTGTCACCTTTTCCACCGAAAGCCATGCCTTTCACCTGTCAATCAGCCAACAATTCTTTTCATATAATCTCATTATCAGCAGCAACTCTCTCCATTCTGCACTAATAACCCACGTGAAAGAGGAACTCCATTCATTGCTATTCTGCCTGCCAAACTTTAGAGGTAAGATTTGGCTTAACTCCTTCCATTTCTTCCTAAGCTCAACCTGCATCGTTTGAGAAACAATCTTTATATTTCAGTGTATCTATCCACTAATTCAATATCAATAACAGCAGCCACCAACACCAAATATTTGCAGGTAAATACTAAACTCATTTATTCAAATTCACCCCATGATTCACACAATCAAGCATGCTTCAGTCTTAGAATTCAGTATTCATATAGTTGAGCATATAAGCATCTTGAACTTATTAAGCACCCAATTACGCTTTCATGAACAAGTAGCAGTTAATATGTAGTCTAAACAAGCATATGAGTTTATACAAAGCAAATAAGAGATTACACGTTATCCTTGCCTAATTCACGCTAAGAACCGATCAAAATAGGGGTGAGTATAACTTAGCTTTAGAAAGGAATGGGCGACTGCCCTGCTCTGAATTTGAAGACGACGATAATCGTGACTAGGACTAAACTCGCCGGCCTCCACTGGTGGCGACGACGGGGCCTCTGTTGACGTCGGGGCGAGGAGGGAAGGCTGACTGCCTTGACCGGTACCAAGCTGAGCAGCGGCTGCCCAAGGCAACGGCGAACCCCAACTGCCGGATGAAAGAACGCTGACTCAATCGCCGGTTTTCGAACGAAGAAACAGCGGCCTTGAGTTCCAGATCTTATGGCTCGATTGGGTTCCACTGTTGGAGAAAAGAAGTGGGTCTTCGGATCTGAGAACGAGAGGGAGAAGGTAGAGGCGGCTGTCAGAACTCTGCGACTCACGGCGACGGCGGCTCCGGGAGAGGCGGCTGTCGGGCTCTTGCTGCCAACAGCAGTGGCCGACGACGCTGCTCCCAGACGACGACCGGCGCCGTTTGAGTCGCCGGATTCAGACGAGGATGTGACCGCGGCGCTGATTCCAGAGATAGGGCTCGACTGATTTCTGCGCGGAGAGAGATAGAGGACGACATCGGGGTTGACGCATCGGCATCCGAAGCAGACCGGAGCCGACGGCCGCTGAACAGCCAAGGAAGAAGGCGGCGCTGCTGTCTTGGAGAAAAAGAGAGACGAGATCGAGTGGAGAGGGAGTGGAGCGTGTTCTGCTGAGAGAGAAAAGAGAGAGGACCGACAGTGAGAGAAAAAGAGAGGATGGGCTTTGATTATTTTAAAACTTGGGCTTCACTTTTAAATTAGAATTGGGCTGCTCCTTATTTTCTTGATGGGCCGATATTTAGGCTGAGTTTATAAAAGAATGGGCTGAATTTATTCCTTTTAAGTGAACTGGATCCATGGGCTCCTCCCTATTCATTTTTAATTGGGCCGAATTTTGAGCTTGGGTTTTTATTTCATTCTAAAGGATTGAGCTTCCAATTTTAATTGATTGGGCTTACATTTAAATTCAAACTGGGCCAGTCTTTTATTTAAGTGGCCATTCTCATTATTTCTATTGGGCTCGATTTAATTAAGGAGTTGGGCTGATGCATATTTTTTGATGGGCTATTATTCTTGTCCCATTTATATTTCGTTGGGCCAGTTTAATTCATCATTTGGGCCGATTAAATTGCCTTTCTGGGCTAAGATTAATTCTTTTCAGTCCACATTAATTATTATTTGGGCCCCTATTTTAATTGTTTTGGGTCGAAGACTTTTTAAGTTGGGCTTTAATTCTTTTAAAGCTTGAGCTGAAGTTACTCCTTTGAACTAAGCCTAGCAGTATCAATTTTTGATGGAGCCCAATTATTTATCAGTGGGTGAGCCGATTCGTATTCAATAAATGAGCCGCCCAGTTTATTAATTAATGTTTTTGGACTTCCGACTTTAAAGCAAGCCATTATTGTTTATTTCATTTAAGCCACTGGTTTATTTAATTAATTGGCTACTCTCTTTTGAGCCTATTAATTATTTGAGGTTACGCTAGTAATGATGCTTCTATCGAAAAGCCCGATAATTTCTACAAGGTCACACCTCGTTTAAAGCCGAGTTAGTCCTTTTTCAATCAAGTACAAATGCGAGGTTTATTTCACGACTAGAATATTCCGATGAGGAAGGAAGAATCACAGTTTTATTCGACCGCGCTAGACGAGAATTAGCTAAATCTATTAACGAGGATTAATAGTAGAATTCCCGATTATCGCTCAGAGTATTAGTTCATGCATAGTTAAATTACGCTTTCTCATTAATTAAGAATTTTCCTCGAGACAATGTCTTATTTTATATTCTCGTGATTAAGGTCAAACGCGAGAGTAAGAACTACACAACGAGTTAGAGTACCTTAGCAAAACTTTGCTATCAGGTGGGCAATTCCTTACGCGTAAATAAAATGCTATGCAAATGTTATGCTTTAAAATGCAAATTGGATCTTCAAGTATGGTATGCTTTATTACGCTTAAATGAGTTAAGCTTTATTATGCTGCACGTTAAATGATTTACGCTATGTTGTTTATACTATTTACGCCCTATGTAATTTACGCTTGATTACACTTATTTACGCTTGAATGCTTTACGCTGATAAGTTTATGCTTATGTTTGATGCTTGCGTCTGTTGGGGGAGGCCTCCCTCAACAGTACGATGCCGTGTCCGTTGAGGAGGGCCTTCCTCACGGCGCGATGCCCGTGTCCGCTGAGAGAGGCCTCTCTCGCGGCGCGATGCCAGTATGCTAGTGTTACAGCGTCTATTGGGGAAGGCCTCCCTCAATAGTACGATGCCGTGACCGCTGAGGGAGGCTCCCCTTCACGGCGCGATGCCCGTGTTCGTTGGGGAAGGCCTTCTCCACGACACGATGTTTGTTAATGAAGATTGATGATGAAGAATGCCCTTATACTATTTATGAATTTGGAAATGTTTAATGAGCAAATGATATGAAAGAAACTCATGCCTCTTATGCGATATTGTGAAATTGTTAATGATGTTATGTTATATGCTTGGCAACTGCCCACTAAGTACTCTTGTACTTAGCCCTTCGATGTTTATGTTTGTGCAGGTTGAGTTGTGATGGGCGATGAAGTGTTGTTGCTGAGTAGAGTTTTTGTCGAACTTAAAGTAGGCTCAGAAAGGATACATGTCTTCATACATGTATCTCAGTTATGCATTCCGCTGTAAACACTGATTATTTCAGTTACGCCTTCCGTTGCAAACTCTGATAATGTTTTAGCCAAGCCCCTAACGATGCCTTTTTCCTTTTTAAGAAATATTTCACGCGTATTCAAGCTCTTTGAGTATTCTTTTATGCACCCCTTTCTAATCCCGCTTCTTAATTTCCCTTCCCCAGTCATGGTATTCCCGGATTAATTATCCTTAATTAAGGCCGGTCGTGACAGAGTGGTATCAAAGCAGTTCGTTTGCTCTGAGCCTAAGAGTTTATTTAAGCCAAACTTAGAATGGATCACTAAAGTGTCTAGAGTTCAATCGACAAAGCTCAGCACTTCATCGTATCACACTCAACGAAGCAGAATGGTATGCTCTTCCAAGTTTTGAGTTAATGTTTACAAAAAGTGAAAATTATCGTAATAGCAAAGTGAGTAACTGTTAATAACTATGTTATGTTGTTATTGAATGAAATGATTTACGCAAGCGCGATTAAGTATGCCTATGGAATGAATCCCTATGAACATACAGCTATTAAGATATGAGATCACCACTACGACAGAACATAGAAGCAAACATAGAAAAAAATTAGATTGTATCTTTTGGTGGCTATAGTGAAGGAAGCAAGATAGGTGATACGTATAGAAAAATTTTCTTAAGCTGATGATATTATAGCCACTATAAATCTCCATGACTTATGCTTAAGTATCCAGTTTAGATGATGTGATATTATATGCTTAAGGATTGTTATGACTCATAGATTTGAGATGCTAAGGACCCTTAAAGCTTACTACATCAATGATCAATGATGTCATTGGAGTCATGACTTGTTTACAAGTTATATTAAGTTGACATTTACAAGAATTCTTTTGAGGTTTGTATTAGATTATGCTAGGGTGTACTAATTGGCACATCCTTGCTATCAGAATGCCACCTAAGAGAGGACGCCCTGCGAGAAACAATAACAATCGCAGAAACCGTAACGCTGTACCCGAAGAACCACAAGATGCTCGAGGACATAACCCATGCCCTCCGCCCCCGACTAGGAGAGTCGAAGAACTCTTTTTAAGGCAAAATCCACCTACGTTTGACGGAACAAGTGAACCAGCTGAAGCTGAGATTTGGGTGCGTGCAATGGAACGCATCTTCAACTTCCTACGTTGTACTGATGAGGAGCGCCTATCTTGCGTCTCATTCCAGCTAACAGGATCAGCTGACTTCTGGTGGGAAGCACGTCGAAAAATTCTGACACCTGAACAATGGGCAAGTTATACTTGGAAAGATTTTAAGACAGGATTATATGATAAATATATTCCAAAAAGCTATAGGAAGAAGAAAGAAGCTGAGTTCTACGAGTTGAAGCAAGGAAAGAAAAATGTGGTTGAATACGACAAGGAATTCTGCAACCTGTCGAGGTTTGCTCCACAACAAGTGGACACAGAGGAGAAGATGGCAGAGAAATTTTGTGCCGGACTGCGCTACGAAATTAAGATGGCTCTAGCAAGCCACGGAGGACTCTCATACACGGAGTCTCTGAACAGGGCACTTGACATTGAAGCTGCAATGCCGTCGGACAAGTTAGCCTCACCATTTATCTCGACGCCAAACGACTTACCAGCAGTCTCACATACTCTCAAAGGGAAGCGCAAGTGGGACAACAACGAAGACAATATCAATCAGACCAGTAAGAAAGTGTGGCAAGAAAATGAACGGGCCGAACAGTTTATTCAACCAAGGTACGAGGCACAGACTAACCTCAAGTCAACTGGGGGTAACCAAGGTCAGAAAGGAGTTTTACCTTGCCCAAATTGTGGTAAGATGCATAGGAGTGTCTGTCGGACTGGAACTAACGGTTGTTACAATTGTGGACAAAAGGGTCACTACTCCACGCAATGCCCCAACAGATAACGAGGTTCAGCAATTGAGAACACCCGCACCCCTTGCCAGCAATACGTAGACACTTGCGAAATCAGCCTCAATCACATCAGTGAAAATCTTATGGAGACACCGCAGACAAGAGAAGCTACGCGGGAACTTGAAGACAAGATGAAGGAAAAATACCCCGAATTGTTTTAGCAGAGATATGCAAATTTCGGGACGAAATTTTTGTTAAGAGGGGTAGTATGTAGTAGCCCGCTCTTTTAATTATGATTAAAATTAGTAAATGCAATTTTTATAAATGAATCCAGTTTATGGTTCTGATTTTTTTATCAGAAACGGAGTTATTATTTTAGCTTTATACTTTTATAACGTATGAGAAAAACGCGACGAGGATTATTGAGCCATTCAATAATTATTATTTCCAAGTTATAACTGACTTAGCAAAGTCATGTTATTTATTAATCGAAAAACAGAACCAGTTATATTTTATTAGTGCTACTAGAAGTCGAGAAATTATTCCGACTGCAACGCAGATTAAATCTACGGATTTAATTTAAGTTATATTACAGTTTATCAAGTTAGCAGGCAAGGAAAAAGATATCAAGCAAGATACAGAAATGCGATGATTGAAAATCGAAGCCAGTATTTTATTACAGTTACAGAATCACCGAGACATAGAATATACTCCCTCCGTCCCATTAATAAAGACATAGGTCTTTTGGGCACGGAGATTAAGATGAGATAGTTTAAGGAATTAAGTGTTGTGGTGTGTATTTGATTAGGGCCTTAACTCTCAACTCTCTCTCTCATTTCTCGGACTACCACTGCCCACCACCACCGACCACCACCGCCGCCGCCGCCGCCGCCCACCCCCACCACCACCGATTCCCTATGCTATGCTGCCGAAAATGGAGCCCAGAAAATCAAACTAGAAATTGCAAATTTTCCAAAAAAAATTAGCACAAAAAACTGATTCAAAATTAGCATCAAATTGCAAATGAAAACCATTCTCATTCCAAAACAAAAATTGGCAGAAAGAGGAAGAACCATTTCAAAACAACACAACCAAAAAAACCAGAAATTGCGAACCATTTCAAAAATTGGCAGAAAGAGGAAGAACCATTTCATGAAACAACACAACAAAAAAAACCAGAAATTTCGAATCCATGAAAATCGAACGACGCCTCCGCCGCCTCACCGCTAGGGCCGCCGGAGAAGGAGAAGAGAGGGGGATGGGCGGCGGTTTCAGACGCGCACGCATCTCGAGTGACGCCTCCGCCGCCTCAGAACCAGATCTGCGACTCTCTTCCTCTCTCAAATCGAACCTAGAAATTGAGGGTGGTGGTTTGGCGGATCTGGGTTTTTGAAAGGAGACCAGAGCCGCGTGGTGGTGGCTGTTCGGTCGGAGAAGGCGGCAGAGGTCGAGAGAGAGATGAGCGAGAGAGACGAGGGAGAACCGAGAGGGGAAGAGAGAGGAGTCGGACAGAGAGAGATGCGAGGGGAAGAAGAAAGGCGGTCGCGGCGCGGCCCCAGAGCCGCCGTCGGCTGGAGAAGGAGAAGCAGGCGGCGGCGGAGAAGGAGAAGAGAGGGGGAGGGGTGCCGCGCTGTTCGGCGGGGCTAGGGGTGCTCGGCCCTCTGCCCCCGTCAGTGGTCGGAGAGGGAGAGGCGAGGGGTGCTCGGCGGTGGTCGGAGGCTCGCCGGAGAAGCTGGATTGAGAGAGAGAGAGAGAGACGAGAGAGTGAGAGAGGCGGAGAGGCGGATTGAGAGAGAGAGAGAGACGAGAGAGTGAGAGAGGCGGTGAGAGAGTGCAATTAATTAGTGTATTTTATGCCCTAATTATTTCCTTTTTTGGAAGTGGGTCTTTATTATTGGGACACCCCAATAAGGAAAGTGGGTCTTCAATAATGGGACGGAGGGAGTACATCATTAATCCTCCACTACATTTTTTCCCCACCACACTCAAGTGCACCACTACTCTTTTTCTCACCAACTCCACTCAAATATTTATTTGTTTGGCACCAAATAAGTGGGTTGTCACCTTTTCCACCGAAAGCCATGCCTTTCACCTGTCAATCAGCCAACAATTCTTTTCATATAATCTCATTATCAGCAGCAACTCTCTCCATTCTGCACTAATAACCCACGTGAAAGAGTAACTCCATTCATTGCTATTCTGCCTGCCAAACTTTAGAGGTAAGATTTGGCTTAACTCCTTCCATTTCTTCCTAAGCTCAACCTGCATCGTTTGAGAAACAATCTTTATATTTCAGTGTATCTATCCACTAATTCAATATCAATAACAGCAGCCACCAACACCAAATATTTGCAGGTAAATACTAAACTCATTTATTCAAATTCACCCCATGATTCACACAATCAAGCATGCTTCAGTCTTAGAATTCAGTATTCATATAGTTGAGCATATAAGCATCTTGAACTTATTAAGCACCCAATTACGCTTTCATGAACAAGTAGCAGTTAATATGTAGTCTAAACAAGCATATGAGTTTATGCAAAGTAAATAAGAGATTACACGTTATCCTTGCCTAATTCACGCTAAGAACCGATCAAAATAGGGGTGAGTATAACTTAGCTTTAGAAAGGAATGGGCGACTGCCCTGCTCTGAATTTGAAGACGACGATAATCGTGACTAGGACTAAACTCGCCGGCCTCCACTGGTGGCGACGACGGGGCCTCTGTTGACGTCGGGGCGAGGAGGGAAGGCTGACTGCCTTGACCGGTACCGAGCTGAGCAGCGGCTGCCCAAGGCAACGGCGAACCCCAACTGCCGGATGAAAGAACGCCGACTCAATCGCCGGTTTTCGAACGAAGAAACAGCGGCCTTGAGTTCCAGATCTTATGGCTCGATTGGGTTCCACTGTTGGAGAAAAGAAGTGGGTCTTCAGATCTGAGAACGAGAGGGAGAAGGTAGAGGCGGCTGTTAGAACTCTGCGACTCACGGCGACGGCGGCTCCGGGAGAGGCGGCTGTCGGGCTCTTGCTGCCAACAACAGCGGCCGACGACGCTGCTCCCAGACGACGACCGGCGCCATTTGAGTCGCCGGATTCAGACGAGGATGTGACCGCGGCGCTGATTCCAGAGATAGGGCTCGACTGATTTCTGCGCGGAGAGAGATAGAGGACGACGTCGGGGTTGACGCATCGGCATCCGAAGCAGACCGGAGCCGACGGCCGCTGAACAGCCAAGGAAGAAGGCGGCGCTGCTGTCTTAGAGAAAAAGAGAGACGAGATCGAGTGGAGAGGGAGTGGAACGTGTTCTGCTGAGAGAGAAAAGAGAGAGGACCGACAGTGAGAGAAAAAGAGAGGATGGGCTTTGATTATTTTAAAACTTGGGCTTCACTTTTAAATTAGAATTGGGCTGCTCCTTATTTTCTTGATGGGCCGATATTTAGGCTGAGTTTATAAAAGAATGGGCTGAATTTATTCCTTTTAAGTGAACTGGATCCATGGGCTCCTCCCTATTCATTTTTAATTGGGCCGAATTTTGAGCTTGGGTTTTTATTTCATTCTAAAGGATTGAGCTTCCAATTTTAATTGATTGGGCTTACATTTAAATTCAAACTGGGCCAGTCTTTTATTTAAGTGGCCATTCTCATTATTTCTATTGGCCTCGATTTAATTAAGGAGTTGGGCTGATGCATATTTTATGATGGGCTATTATTCTAGTCCCATTTATATTTCGTTGGGCCAGTTTAATTCATCATTTGGGCCGATTAAATTGCCTTTCTGGGCTAAGATTAATTCTTTTCAGTCCACATTAATTAATATTTGGGCCCCTATTTTAATTGTTTTGGGTCGAAGACTTTTTAAGTTGGGCTTTAATTCTTTTAAAGCTTGAGCTGAAGTTACTCCTTTGAGCTAAGCCTAGCAGTATCAATTTTTGATGGAGCCCAATTATTTATCAGTGGGTGAGCCAATTCGTATTCAATAAATGAGCCGCCCAGTTTATTAATTAATGTTTTTGGACTTCCGACTTTAAAGCAAGCCATTATTGTTTATTTCATTTAAGCCACTGGTTTATTTAATTAATTGGCTACTCTCTTTTGAGCCTATTAATTATTTGAGGTTACGCTAGTAATGATGCTTCTATCGAAAAGCCCGATAATTTCTACAAGGTCACACCTCGTTTAAAGCCGAGTTAGTCCTTTTTCAATCAAGTACAAATGCGAGGTTTATTTCACGACTAGAATATTCCGATGAGGAAGGAAGAATCACAGTTTTATTCGACCGCGCTAGACGAGAATTAGCTAAATCTATTAACGAGGATTAATAGTAGAATTCCCGATTATCGCTCAGAGTATTAGTTCATGCATACCAGATTCATGCATAGTTAAATTACGCTTTCTCATTAATTAAGAATTTTCCTCGAGACAATGTCTTATTTTATATTCTCGTGATTAAGGTCAAACGCGAGAGTAAGAACTACACAACGAGTTAGAGTACCTTAGCAAAACTTTGCTATCAGGTGGGCAATTCCTTACGCGTAAATAAAATGCTATGCAAATGTTATGCTTTAAAATGCAAATTGGATCTTCAAGTATGGTATGCTTTATTACGCTTAAATGAGTTAAGCTTTATTATGCTGCACGTTAAATGATTTACGCTATGTTGTTTATACTATTTACGCCCTATGTAATTTACGCTTGATTACACTTATTTACGCTTGAATGCTTTACGCTGATAAGTTTATGCTTATGTTTGATGCTTGCGTCTGTTGGGGGAGGCCTCCCTCAACAGTACGATGCCGTGTCCGTTGAGGAGGGCCTTCCTCACGGCGCGATGCCCGTGTCCGCTGAGAGAGGCCTCTCTCGCGGCGCGATGCCAGTATGCCAGTGTTACAGCGTCTATTGGGGAAGGCCTCCCTCAATAGTACGATGCCGTGACCGCTGAGGGAGGCTCCCCTTCACGGCGCGATGCCCGTGTTCGTTGGGGAAGGCCTTCTCCACGACACGATGTTTGTTAATGAAGATTGATGATGAAGAATGCCCTTATACTATTTATGAATTTGGAAATGTTTAATGAGCAAATGATATGAAAGAAACTCATGCCTCTTATGCGATATTGTGAAATTGTTAATGATGTTATGTTATATGCTTGGCAACTGCCCACTAAGTACTCTTGTACTTAGCCCTTCGATGTTTATGTTTGTGCAGGTTGAGTTGTGATGGGCGATGAAGTGTTGTTGCTGAGTAGAGTTTTTGTCGAACTTAAAGTAGGCTCAGAAAGGATACATGTCTTCATACATGTATCTCAGTTATGCATTCCGCTGTAAACACTGATTATTTCAGTTACGCCTTCCGTTGCAAACTCTGATAATGTTTTAGCCAAGCCCCTAACGATGCCTTTTTCCTTTTTAAGGAATATTTCACGCGTATTCAAGCTCTTTGAGTATTCTTTTATGCACCCCTTTCTAATCCCGCTTCTTAATTTCCCTTCCCCAGTCATGGTATTCCCGGATTAATTATCCTTAATTAAGGCCGGTCGTGACAGAGTGGTATCAAAGCAGTTCGTTTGCTCTGAGCCTAAGAGTTTATTTAAGCCAAACTTAGAATGGATCACTAAAGTGTCTAGAGTTCAATCGACAAAGCTCAGCACTTCATCGTATCACACTCAACGAAGCAGAATGGTATGCTCTTCCAAGTTTTGAGTTAATGTTTACAAAAAGTGAAAATTATCGTAATAGCAAAGTGAGTAACTGTTAATAACTATGTTATGTTGTTATTGAATGAAATGATTTACGCAAGCGCGATTAAGTATGCCTATGGAATGAATCCCTATGAACATAGAGCTATTAAGATATGAGATCACCACTACGACAGAACATAGAAGCAAACATAGAAAAAAATTAGATTGTATCTTTTGGTGGCTATAGTGAAGGAAGCAAGATAAGTGATACGTATAGAAAAATTTTCTTAAGCTGATGATATTATAGCCACTATAAATCTCCATGACTTATGCTTAAGTATCCAGTTTAGATGATGTGATATTATATGCTTAAGGATTGTTATGACTCATAGATTTGAGATGCTAAGGACCCTTAAAGCTTACTACATCAATGATCAATGATGTCATTGGAGTCATGACTTGTTTACAAGTTATATTAAGTTGACATTTACAAGAATTCTTTTGAGGTTTGTATTAGATTATGCTAGGGTGTACTAATTGGCACATCCTTGCTATCAGAATGCCACCTAAGAGAGGACGCCCTGCGAGAAACAATAACAATCGCAGAAACCATAACGCTGTACCCGAAGAACCACAAGATGCTCGAGGACATAACCCATGCCCTCCGCCCCCGACTAGGAGAGTCGAAGAACTCTTTTTAAGGCAAAATCCACCTACGTTTGACGGAACAAGTGAACCAGCTGAAGCTGAGATTTGGGTGCGTGCAATGGAACGCATCTTCAACTTCCTACGTTGTACTGATGAGGAGCGCCTATCTTGCGTCTCATTCCAGCTAACAGGATCAGCTGACTTCTGGTGGGAAGCACGTCGAAAAATTCTGACACCTGAACAATGGGCAAGTTATACTTGGAAAGATTTTAAGACAGGATTATATGATAAATATATTCCAAAAAGCTATAGGAAGAAGAAAGAAGCTGAGTTCTACGAGTTGAAGCAAGGAAAGAAAAATGTGGTTGAATACGACAAGGAATTCTGCAACCTGTCGAGGTTTGCTCCACAACAAGTGGACACAGAGGAGAAGATGGCAGAGAAATTTTGTGCCGGACTGCGCTACGAAATTCAGATGGCTCTAGCAAGCCACGGAGGACTCTCATACACGGAGTCTCTGAACAGGGCACTTGACATTGAAGCTGCAATGCCGTCGGACAAGTTAGCCTCACCATTTATCTCGACGCCAAACGACTTACCAGCAGTCTCACATACTCTCAAAGGGAAGCGCAAGTGGGACAACAACGAAGACAATATCAATCAGACCAGTAAGAAAGTGTGGCAAGAAAATGAACGGGCCGAACAGTTTATTCAACCAAGGTACGAGGCACAGACTAACCTCAAGTCAACTGGGGGTAACCAAGGTCAGAAAGGAGTTTTACCTTGCCCAAATTGTGGTAAGATGCATAGGAGTGTCTGTCGGACTGGAACTAACGGTTGTTACAATTGTGGACAAAAGGGTCACTACTCCACGCAATGCCCCAACAGATAACGAGGTTCAGCAATTGAGAACACCCGCACCCCTTGCCAGCAATACGTAGACACTTGCGAAATCAGCCTCAATCACATCAGTGAAAATCTTATGGAGACACCGCAGACAAGAGAAGCTACGTGGGAACTTGAAGACAAGATGAAGGAAAAATACCCCGAACTGTTTTAGCAGAGATATGCAAATTTCGGGACGAAATTTTTGTTAAGAGGGGTAGTATGTAGTAGCCCGCTCTTTTAATTATGATTAAAATTAGTAAATGCAATTTTTATAAATGAATCCAGTTTATGGTTCTGATTTTTTTATCAGAAACGGAGTTATTATTTTAGCTTTGTACTTTTATAACGTATGAGAAAAACGCGACGAGGATTATTGAGCCATTCAATAATTATTATTTCCAAGTTATAACTGACTTAGCAAAGTCATGTTATTTATTAATCGAAAAACAGAACCAGTTATATTTTATTAGTGCTACTAGAAGTCGAGAAATTATTCCGACTGCAACGCAGATTAAATCTACGGATTTAATTTAAGTTATATTACAGTTTATCAAGTTAGCAGGCAAGGAAAAAGATATCAAGCAAGATACAGAAATGCGATGATTGAAAATCGAAGCCAGTATTTTATTACAGTTACAGAATCACCGAGACATAGAATATACATCATTAATCCTCCACTACATTTTTTCCCCACCACACTCAAGTGCACCACTACTCTTTTTCTCACCAACTCCACTCAAATATTTATTTGTTTGGCACCAAATAAGTGGGTTGTCACCTTTTCCACCGAAAGCCATGCCTTTCACCTGTCAATCAGCCAACAATTCTTTTCATATAATCTCATTATCAGCAGCAACTCTCTCCATTCTGCACTAATAACCCACGTGAAAGAGTAACTCCATTCATTGCTATTCTGCCTGCCAAACTTTAGAGGTAAGATTTGGCTTAACTCCTTCCATTTCTTCCTAAGCTCAACCTGCATCGTTTGAGAAACAATCTTTATATTTCAGTGTATCTATCCACTGATTCAATATCAATAACAGCAGCCACCAACACCAAATATTTGCAGGTAAATACTAAACTCATTTATTCAAATTCACCCCATGATTCACACAATCAAGCATGCTTCAGTCTTAGAATTCAGTATTCATATAGTTGAGCATATAAGCATCTTGAACTTATTAAGCACCCAATTACGCTTTCATGAACAAGTAGCAGTTAATATGTAGTCTAAACAAGCATATGAGTTTATGCAAAGCAAATAAGAGATTACACGTTATCCTTGCCTAATTCACGCTAAGAACCGATCAAAATAGGGGTGAGTATAACTTAGCTTTAGAAAGGAATGGGCGACTGCCCTGCTCTGAATTTGAAGACGACGATAATCGTGACTAGGACTAAACTCGCCGGCCTCCACTGGTGGCGACGACGGGGCCTCTGTTGACGTCGGGGCGAGGAGGGAAGGCTGACTGCCTTGACCGGTACCGAGCTGAGCAGCGGCTGCCCAAGGCAACGGCGAACCCCAACTGCCGGATGAAAGAACGCCGACTCAATCGCCGGTTTTCGAACGAAGAAACAGCGGCCTTGAGTTCCAGATCTTATGGCTCGATTGGGTTCCACTGTTGGAGAAAAGAAGTGGGTCTTCGGATCTGAGAACGAGAGGGAGAAGGTAGAGGCGGCTGTTAGAACTCTGCGACTCACGGCGACGGCGGCTCCGGGAGAGGCGGCTGTCGGGCTCTTGCTGCCAACAACAGCGGCCGACGACGCTGCTCCCAGACGACGATCGGCGCCATTTGAGTCGCCGGATTCAGACGAGGATGTGACCGCGGCGCTGATTCCAGAGATAGGGCTCGACTGATTTCTGCGCGGAGAGAGATAGAGGACGACGTCGGGGTTGACGCATCGGCATCCGAAGCAGACCGGAGCCGACGGCCGCTGAACAGCCAAGGAAGAAGGCGGCGCTGCTGTCTTGGAGAAAAAGAGAGACGAGATCGAGTGGAGAGGGAGTGGAACGTGTTCTGCTGAGAGAGAAAAGAGAGAGGACCGACAGTGAGAGAAAAAGAGAGGATGGGCTTTGATTATTTTAAAACTTGGGCTTCACTTTTAAATTAGAATTGGGCTGCTCCTTATTTTCTTGATGGGCCGATATTTAGGCTGAGTTTATAAAAGAATGGGCTGAATTTATTCCTTTTAAGTGAACTGGATCCATGGGCTCCTCCCTATTCATTTTTAATTGGGCCGAATTTTGAGCTTGGGTTTTTATTTCATTCTAAAGGATTGAGCTTCCAATTTTAATTGATTGGGCTTACATTTAAATTCAAACTGGGCCAGTCTTTTATTTAAGTGGCCATTCTCATTATTTCTATTGGCCTCGATTTAATTAAGGAGTTGGGCTGATGCATATTTTATGATGGGCTATTATTCTAGTCCCATTTATATTTCGTTGGACCAGTTTAATTCATCATTTGGGCCGATTAAATTGCCTTTCTGGGCTAAGATTAATTCTTTTCAGTCCACATTAATTAATATTTGGGCCCATATTTTAATTGTTTTGGGTCGAAGACTTTTTAAGTTGGGCTTTAATTCTTTTAAAGCTTGAGCTGAAGTTACTCCTTTGAGCTAAGCCTAGCAGTATCAATTTTTGATGGAGCCCAATTATTTATCAGTGGGTGAGCCGATTCGTATTCAATAAATGAGCCGCCCAGTTTATTAATTAATGTTTTTGGACTTCCGACTTTAAAGCAAGCCATTATTGTTTATTTCATTTAAGCCACTGGTTTATTTAATTAATTGGCTACTCTCTTTTGAGCCTATTAATTATTTGAGGTTACGCTAGTAATGATGCTTCTATCGAAAAGCCCGATAATTTCTACAAGGTCACACCTCGTTTAAAGCCGAGTTAGTCCTTTTTCAATCAAGTACAAATGCGAGGTTTATTTCACGACTAGAATATTCCGATGAGGAAGGAAGAATCACAGTTTTATTCGACCGCGCTAGACGAGAATTAGCTAAATCTATTAACGAGGATTAATAGTAGAATTCCCGATTATCGCTCAGAGTATTAGTTCATGCATACCAGATTCATGCATAGTTAAATTACGCTTTCTCATTAATTAAGAATTTTCCTCGAGACAATGTCTTATTTTATATTCTCGTGATTAAGGTCAAACGCGAGAGTAAGAACTACACAACGAGTTAGAGTACCTTAGCAAAACTTTGCTATCAGGTGGGCAATTCCTTACGCGTAAATAAAATGCTATGCAAATGTTATGCTTTAAAATGCAAATTGGATCTTCAAGTATGGTATGCTTTATTACGCTTAAATGAGTTAAGCTTTATTATGCTGCACGTTAAATTATTTACGCTATGTTGTTTATACTATTTACGCCCTATGTAATTTACGCTTGATTACACTTATTTACGCTTGAATGCTTTACGCTGATAAGTTTATGCTTATGTTTGATGCTTGCGTCTGTTGGGGGAGGCCTCCCTCAACAGTACGATGCCGTGTCCGTTGAGGAGGGCCTTCCTCACGGCGCGATGCCCGTGTCCGCTGAGAGAGGCCTCTCTCGCGGCGCGATGCCAGTATGCCAGTGTTACAGCGTCTATTGGGGAAGGCCTCCCTCAATAGTACGATGCCGTGACCGCTGAGGGAGGCTCCCCTTCACGGCGCGATGCCCGTGTTCGTTGGGGAAGGCCTTCTCCACGACACGATGTTTGTTAATGAAGATTGATGATGAAGAATGCCCTTATACTATTTATGAATTTGGAAATGTTTAATGAGCAAATGATATGAAAGAAACTCATGCCTCTTATGCGATATTGTGAAATTGTTAATGATGTTATGTTATATGCTTGGAAACTGCCCACTAAGTACTCTTGTACTTAGCCCTTCGATGTTTATGTTTGTGCAGGTTGAGTTGTGATGGGCGATGAAGTGTTGTTGCTGAGTAGAGTTTTTGTCGAACTTAAAGTAGGCTCAGAAAGGATACATGTCTTCATACATGTATCTCAGTTATGCATTCCGCTGTAAACACTGATTATTTCAGTTACGCCTTCCGTTGCAAACTCTGATAATGTTTTAGCCAAGCCCCTAACGATGCATTTTTCCTTTTTAAGGAATATTTCACGCGTATTCAAGCTCTTTGAGTATTCTTTTATGCACCCCTTTCTAATCCCGCTTCTTAATTTCCCTTCCCCAGTCATGGTATTCCCGGATTAATTATCCTTAATTAAGGCCGGTCGTGACAGAGTGGTATCAAAGCAGTTCGTTTGCTCTGAGCCTAAGAGTTTATTTAAGCCAAACTTAGAATGGATCACTAAAGTGTCTAGAGTTCAATCGACAAAGCTCAGCACTTCATCGTATCACACTCAACGAAGCAGAATGGTATGCTCTTCCAAGTTTTGAGTTAATGTTTACAAAAAGTGAAAATTATCGTAATAGCAAAGTGAGTAACTGTTAATAACTATGTTATGTTGTTATTGAATGAAATGATTTACGCAAGCGCGATTAAGTATGCCTATGGAATGAATCCCTATGAACATAGAGCTATTAAGATATGAGATCACCACTACGACAGAACATAGAAGCAAACATAGAAAAAAATTAGATTGTATCTTTTGGTGGCTATAGTGAAGGAAGCAAGATAAGTGATACGTATAGAAAAATTTTCTTAAGCTGATGATATTATAGCCACTATAAATCTCCATGACTTATGCTTAAGTATCCAGTTTAGATGATGTGATATTATATGCTTAAGGATTGTTATGACTCATAGATTTGAGATGCTAAGGACCCTTAAAGCTTACTACATCAATGATCAATGATGTCATTGGAGTCATGACTTGTTTACAAGTTATATTAAGTTGACATTTACAAGAATTCTTTTGAGGTTTGTATTAGATTATGCTAGGGTGTACTAATTGGCACATCCTTGCTATCAGAATGCCACCTAAGAGAGGACGCCCTGCGAGAAACAATAACAATCGCAGAAACCATAACGCTGTACCCGAAGAACCACAAGATGCTCGAGGACATAACCCATGCCCTCCGCCCCCGACTAGGAGAGTCGAAGAACTCTTTTTAAGGCAAAATCCACCTACGTTTGACGGAACAAGTGAACCAGCTGAAGCTGAGATTTGGGTGCGTGCAATGGAACGCATCTTCAACTTCCTACGTTGTACTGATGAGGAGCGCCTATCTTGCGTCTCATTCCAGCTAACAGGATCAGCTGACTTCTGGTGGAAAGCACGTCGAAAAATTCTGACACCTGAACAATGGGCAAGTTATACTTGGAAAGATTTTAAGACAGGATTATATGATAAATATATTCCAAAAAGCTATAGGAAGAAGAAAGAAGCTGAGTTCTACGAGTTGAAGCAAGGAAAGAAAAATGTGGTTGAATACGACAAGGAATTCTGCAACCTGTCGAGGTTTGCTCCACAACAAGTGGACACAGAGGAGAAGATGGCAGAGAAATTTTGTGCCGGACTGCGCTACGAAATTAAGATGGCTCTAGCAAGCCACGGAGGACTCTCATACACGGAGTCTCTGAACAGGGCACTTGACATTGAAGCTGCAATGCCGTCGGACAAGTTAGCCTCACCATTTATCTCGACGCCAAACGACTTACCAGCAGTCTCACATACTCTCAAAGGGAAGCGCAAGTGGGACAACAACGAAGACAATATCAATCAGACCAGTAAGAAAGTGTGGCAAGAAAATGAACGGGCCGAACAGTTTATTCAACCAAGGTACGAGGCACAGACTAACCTCAAGTCAACTGGGGGTAACCAAGGTCAGAAAGGAGTTTTACCTTGCCCAAATTGTGGTAAGATGCATAGGAGTGTCTGTCGGACTGGAACTAACGGTTGTTACAATTGTGGACAAAAGGGTCACTACTCCACGCAATGCCCCAACAGATAACGAGGTTCAGCAATTGAGAACACCCGCACCCCTTGCCAGCAATACGTAGACACTTGCGAAATCAGCCTCAATCACATCAGTGAAAATCTTATGGAGACACCGCAGACAAGAGAAGCTACGTGGGAACTTGAAGACAAGATGAAGGAAAAATACCCCGAACTGTTTTAGCAGAGATATGCAAATTTCGGGACGAAATTTTTGTTAAGAGGGGTAGTATGTAGTAGCCCGCTCTTTTAATTATGATTAAAATTAGTAAATGCAATTTTTATAAATGAATCCAGTTTATGGTTCTGATTTTTTTATCAGAAACGGAGTTATTATTTTAGCTTTATACTTTTATAACGTATGAGAAAAACGCGACGAGGATTATTGAGCCATTCAATAATTATTATTTCCAAGTTATAACTGACTTAGCAAAGTCATGTTATTTATTAATCGAAAAACAGAACCAGTTATATTTTATTAGTGCTACTAGAAGTCGAGAAATTATTCCGACTGCAACGCAGATTAAATCTACGGATTTAATTTAAGTTATATTACAGTTTATCAAGTTAGCAGGCAAGGAAAAAGATATCAAGCAAGATACAGAAATGCGATGATTGAAAATCGAAGCCAGTATTTTATTACAGTTACAGAATCACCGAGACATAGAATATACATCATTAATCCTCCACTACATTTTTTCCCCACCACACTCAAGTGCACCACTACTCTTTTTCTCACCAACTCCACTCAAATATTTATTTGTTTGGCACCAAATAAGTGGGTTGTCACCTTTTCCACCGAAAGCCATGCCTTTCACCTGTCAATCAGCCAACAATTCTTTTCATATAATCTCATTATCAGCAGCAACTCTCTCCATTCTGCACTAATAACCCACGTGAAAGAGTAACTCCATTCATTGCTATTCTGCCTGCCAAACTTTAGAGGTAAGATTTGGCTTAACTCCTTCCATTTCTTCCTAAGCTCAACCTGCATCGTTTGAGAAACAATCTTTATATTTCAGTGTATCTATCCACTGATTCAATATCAATAACAGCAGCCACCAACACCAAATATTTGCAGGTAAATACTAAACTCATTTATTCAAATTCACCCCATGATTCACACAATCAAGCATGCTTCAGTCTTAGAATTCAGTATTCATATAGTTGAGCATATAAGCATCTTGAACTTATTAAGCACCCAATTACGCTTTCATGAACAAGTAGCAGTTAATATGTAGTCTAAACAAGCATATGAGTTTATGAGATTACACGTTATCCTTGCCTAATTCACGCTAAGAACCGATCAAAATAGGGGTGAGTATAACTTAGCTTTAGAAAGGAATGGGCGACTGCCCTGCTCTGAATTTGAAGACGACGATAATCGTGACTAGGACTAAACTCGCCGGCCTCCACTGGTGGCGACGACGGGGCCTCTGTTGACGTCGGGGCGAGGAGGGAAGGCTGACTGCCTTGACCGGTACCGAGCTGAGCAGCGGCTGCCCAAGGCAACGGCGAACCCCAACTGCCGGATGAAAGAACGCCGACTCAATCGCCGGTTTTCGAACGAAGAAACAGCGGCCTTGAGTTCCAGATCTTATGGCTCGATTGGGTTCCACTGTTGGAGAAAAGAAGTGGGTCTTCGGATCTGAGAACGAGAGGGAGAAGGTAGAGGCGGCTGTCAGAACTCTGCGACTCACGGCGACGACGGCTCCGGGAGAGGCGGCTGTCGGGCTCTTGCTGCCAACAGCAGCGGCCGACGACGCTGCTCCCAGACGACGACCGGCGCCATTTGAGTCGCCGGATTCAGACGAGGATGTGACCGCGGCGCTGATTCCAGAGATAGGGCTCGACTGATTTCTGCGCGGAGAGAGATAGAGGACGACGTCGGGGTTGACGCATCGGCATCCGAAGCAGACCGGAGCCGACGGCCGCTGAACAGCCAAGGAAGAAGGCGGCGTTGCTGTCTTGGAGAAAAAGAGAGACGAGATCGAGTGGAGAGGGAGTGGAGCGTGTTCTGCTGAGAGAGAAAAGAGAGAGGACCGACAGTGAGAGAAAAAGAGAGGATGGGCTTTGATTATTTTAAAACTTGGGCTTCACTTTTAAATTAGAATTGGGCTGCTCCTTATTTTCTTGATGGGCCGATATTTAGGCTGAGTTTATAAAAGAATGGGCTGAATTTATTCCTTTTAAGTGAACTGGATCCATGGGCTCCTCCCTATTCATTTTTAATTGGGCCGAATTTTGAGCTTGGGTTTTTATTTCATTCTAAAGGATTGAGCTTCCAATTTTAATTGATTGGGCTTACATTTAAATTCAAACTGGGCCAGTCTTTTATTTAAGTGGCCATTCTCATTATTTCTATTGGGCTCGATTTAATTAAGGAGTTGGGCTGATGCATATTTTATGATGGGCTATTATTCTAGTCCCATTTATATTTCGTTGGGCCAGTTTAATTCATCATTTGGGCCGATTAAATTGCCTTTCTGGGCTAAGATTAATTCTTTTCAGTCCACATTAATTATTATTTGGGCCCCTATTTTAATTATTTTGGGTCGAAGACTTTTTAAGTTGGGCTTTAATTCTTTTAAAGCTTGAGCTGAAGTTACTCCTTTGAGCTAAGCCTAGCAGTATCAATTTTTGATGGAGCCCAATTATTTATCAGTGGGTGAGCCAATTCGTATTCAATAAATGAGCCGCCCAGTTTATTAATTAATGTTTTTGGACTTCCGACTTTAAAGCAAGCCATTATTGTTTATTTCATTTAAGCCACTGGTTTATTTAATTAATTGGCTACTCTCTTTTGAGCCTATTAATTATTTGAGGTTACGCTAGTAATGATGCTTCTATCGAAAAGCCCGATAATTTCTACAAGGTCACACCTCGTTTAAAGCCGAGTTAGTCCTTTTTCAATCAAGTACAAATGCGAGGTTTATTTCACGACTAGAATATTCCGATGAGGAAGGAAGAATCACAGTTTTATTCGACCGCGCTAGACGAGAATTAGCTAAATCTATTAACGAGGATTAATAGTAGAATTCCCGATTATCGCTCAGAGTATTAGTTCATGCATACCAGATTCATGCATAGTTAAATTACGCTTTCTCATTAATTAAGAATTTTCCTCGAGACAATGTCTTATTTTATATTCTCGTGATTAAGGTCAAACGCGAGAGTAAGAACTACACAAGGAGTTAGAGTACCTTAGCAAAACTTTGCTATCAGGTGGGCAATTCCTTACGCGTAAATAAAATGCTATGCAAATGTTATGCTTTAAAATGCAAATTGGATCTTCAAGTATGGTATGCTTTATTACGCTTAAATGAGTTAAGCTTTATTATGCTGCACGTTAAATGATTTACGCTATGCTGTTTATACTATTTACGCCCTATGTAATTTACGCTTGATTACACTTATTTACGCTTGAATGCTTTACGCTGATAAGTTTATGCTTATGTTTGATGCTTGCGTCTGTTGGGGGAGGCCTCCCTCAACAGTACGATGCCGTGTCCGTTGAGGAGGGCCTTCCTCACGGCGCGATGCCCGTGTCCGCTGAGAGAGGCCTCTCTCGCAACGCGATGCCAGTATGCCAGTATGCCAGTGTTACAGCGTCTATTGGGGAAGGCCTCCCTCAATAGTACGATGCCGTGACCGCTGAGGGAGGCTCCCCTTCACGGCGCGATGCCCTTGTTCGTTGGGGAAGGCCTTCTCCACGACACGATGTTTGTTAATGAAGATTGATGATGAAGAATGCCCTTATACTATTTATGAATTTGGAAATGTTTAATGAGCAAATGATATGAAAGAAACTCATGCCTCTTATGCGATATTGTGAAATTGTTAATGATGTTATGTTATATGCTTGGCAACTGCCCACTAAGTACTCTTGTACTTAGCCCTTCGATGTTTATGTTTGTGCAGGTTGAGCTGTGATGGGCGATGAAGTGTTGTTGCTGAGTAGAGTTTTTGTCGAACTTAAAGTAGGCTCAGAATGGATACATGTCTTCATACATGTATCTCAGTTATGCATTCCGCTGTAAACACTGATTATTTAAGTTACGCCTTCCGTTGCAAACTCTGATAATGTTTTAGCCAAGCCCCTAACGATGCCTTTTTCCTTTTTAAGGAATATTTCACGCGTATTCAAGCTCTTTGAGTATTCTTTTATGCACCTCTTTCTAATCCCGCTTCTTAATTTCCCTTCCCCAATCATGGTTTTCCCGGATTAATTATCCTTAATTAAGGCCGGTCGTGACATTTTGCAATTTTGTCCCTTCATTTTTTTTTTCCGATCATCGGAGTGTTGAATTGGAACTTACATGGATTAGTAAAGACGACATCATTTTTGTGAGGCCTTAACAACACCATTTCATATAATTTTAATTAAAAATTTCTCCAAATTAGAAAGAAATGGTATCCTATATTTGCACCATAATTTTTAATATTCAATAATTTTATTGCGAACGACGTCGTAATATGAATATTATGTGGAGAACTAATCCACGTAAACTCCAACTCAACAATCTGGTGATCAGATAAAATTGGGGGAATGGAATTGCAAAATTTTAAAAGGTGGTGATTTAATTTGCTAGTTGCCACACTTCAAAAGTCACGATAAAAATTGAAAATTCAAAATAGTTCATGATTTTATTTGCCAAAACCCCTTAATTTTATGCATGTCATGCTTGGATCTTAGAGATTCATTTTCCAGATTTAATATTGAAAAGCTACTTCACCTTACAAAGTTTTACCTATTTGAAGTTGTTTTGTATTAACTTAAAAGTCAGCTTCAGAACTTTATTGTTGATGTGCGCATGGATGAAAAGTTATCAAAACTATCAAGGATTGAAGATTTTGCTAAGAAGATGATTTCTATAAGAAAATATGACATTTTCTCATTGGTATATTTGTTAATTATGTGTTGTCATTGACTTTACAAGTTGGCACTAGTACATTTGAAATAGCTTTTTCAACAATGAAGATTATCAAGGGTGTTATTTGCAATCATATGAAAGATAATTTTTTGAATAATTGTTAAGTACCATACATCGAAAATTATAGATTTGTAATGTTACTAATGAAACATTTATGCAGATGTTTCAGAATATAAAAAATTGGAGAGAAATATTGTGATTTTTAAAACAATTGTGTTTATTTTATTTTTTGAAAAATAGGAGTATTATTTATTTGTAATTTAATTATTAATTTTGTTGAAAAAAAAATTAGATCCCTTGAATCGTCTAACTCGGACTATGGATTTGAATCTAAAACCTTTTTACTTAAACATTCATCACTCTACTATTGAATTAGTCCCCAAGGGGACACCAAGCGGTGTGACCTCCTGTGTGAACAGTGAGGTCCCGGGTTCAAACCCCACTACTCCCCCTCCCCAACTCCCCCAAATCAAAATAAAAAACTCTACTATTGAATTAACACACGCACACATAAATAATAATTTACTAAATAGTGAATAATACATATATTTGGTGACACATGACAAATGGGGCCTACAGAAGTTGTGAGCCAATTATACTCCCGACCAAACGAATAAGAGGTTTCTGACACATTATTTAAGGAGTTAGTATTTAGTGTTTTAAGTGTGTTTTTAATTTAGTAGAAAAATGATTATGTGTATAATTAATTATTCTAAATTCAAATTTTACGCTAAATACTTCTTGTAATAAGCTGAATATTTTATTAATTCAAAAAATGTGGGGAACTCGTGCGGGGGAATTGTAGGCCTTATAGAATTTCTGGTTATATCGTATAATTAGTCATCCAACGAGATTTCAACAATGATAGGGCAACTCAATAGCCAATACAACGGGACTTCCTCTGACTGAACAGTAAAAAACGACGAGTAGTGCCATATTGCTCACAAGCTAATTTCACATCTAATTTCAAGAACCACCGGGCACCCCCAAATTAAACAAATTTCACAAGCTAACTAATAAACACATATATACAAGAACCGAACCCGCCTAATTCAACAAAAAACAACTTGAACACATTCAAACCCTCTCTCTCTCTAAATATGCTTTTGTTCCCGAATCCTTAGCCAGGGCGTCTCGCCGCGTCTCACTCCCCTATCACCTTGTTTGCCGCCTTAATCAGACCTACAACATCGCCCCCAAAGCCATGCCGGAGTACGTTGTTGCCGCTCTTCCCCAGCCACCACCTCGAATGAAGACAACGCTGCTTGCGTCTCATCGCATTAATGAAATGAGTCACAAAGGGTCGTGGATAGAGAGATGGAAAGGAAGGGTTTTGATTGAGAATGGAGATCAAGAAAGTGAGAATGTGTGTGAGTAATGTGATAGGGAGGATAGCCCAAATGACTAATTGGGTTGATTAACAAAAAATAAGAGGTGCAATTAGTTTTGTTAATAAGGGCTTTAAATTACTTAATTTTTGCCAAAAAAGAAAACGAATGAACTCCGTTGGGACGGTCTGAAAAGAAATACACCCATCTTCGTTGGAATGGCGAGTAATATTCTTAAATTTCGTTTTGTTTTTTCTTTCTTTTAGATTCATTCTTTCTCAAACTTATACTCCATCTATCCACGAAAAATGGGGCATGCTTTCTATTTAGTACATGATCTCCACATCTTTTTCTTATCTTTTATCCTTATAAATATTCATTATTTAAAAAAAATTCACTCCAAATTAAATTTCGACCACTCATTCATACAATGGTACTGGGACCATTTCTCCACGACATGAAAAACATCACTCATTTTATTAAAGCTTGTGCCTAAAAAAGTGTGCTCCATTTTCTGTGGAGGGAGGGAGTACAATTTTATTTATATATAAAAACGCAGTATATGTTTTTGAATCAACAAATGTTGAAAGAGTTTTATTTTGATACATGATATGTAAAATAATAAAAAGGAAAAAGCTATTATCGTTTAAAATTTTAAAGCAACTATAGCGTTAATAGGTAAAAATGTACACATTTTCTAGGCAAGCAAAAATATACACTTTATTAAGTACTATTGTTAGGTCCGGAGGGTCTCGAATAGGTGTATGGGGGGGGGAATACACCTATAGGATATTTTACAAAATCAATCAAGATCTCAATACAGAGATCAAAAGCGAAACTACAAACACAAACTCAGACACCTATTTACAGAAAAGAGTTTTGACCAAAACAGGGTTAATGACTAATATATACTGAAAGACTCTTCAGTAAGGAGTTATCAGTTAAGTCACAAGAACTTAACTGATGCACGTAAGGCTTCAGTCGAGTTTGATAAACAGAGATGTTATAGGTCTCACTGACTATTAGAGGACATATCAGTTAGACTGATAACACACGCAGCGGAAATCTTATGTTTCGCAATAGCCTTTTGGGTTGAGCACGTTGTTAGTCTTAAGTTTCTCTTTACTATTAATCAGTTTTCAGTTTATGAAAGGAAGAGCACAAGTAACAAATGAAGTACTGAAAGATGTAAATAACATAGAGATTTTTACGTGGTTCGGAAAACACTTCCTACATCCACGGTCGGTTGATCAGACCAACAACTTCACTCTGCAAGTGCTTACGGGTGCACTGCAAACCGATGCTCGTGCTTACAGGTGCACAGCAAACCGAACTGTGTGCTTGCGGGTGCACACAACCGAAACAACTGAAGATCCAATCTTCAGTACCAACACACCTTGTTGGATTTCTCACTCCTAGCATGAACTGGCACTAGGACCTCACGGAGTCAGAGTACCTTCCTGAACTCCTTTGCAACTCAAACACTTGATTCTATCGGTCGAAGGGAGGTTTGAAATCTTGCCAACTGAACTTCAAAGAACAAGTTCTTTGGAGTTAGTTTGACCTAGGCTTTGGATAATCAAGGTTTGCCTAAGGTCTAAGAGAATTTATGTAATCAGCAGTGACTGATTTTTGGCTTTGGGATTCTCTTCTTTGATTCAAGCTTTGGGGAATTTGAGCTTTGGCTGAGAGGCAATTTTGGCAGAGCTTCAGCTTATGTTGTTGAATCGGTGAATATTGAAGTGATCCTCGAGCGCTACTTATAGGAGAAGTCTTGAATAGATCCGTTGGCGGAGAAGGTCTTCAAGATTTCTTTCGTTAGAGAGTAATTTGAACTTGGGCTGAGGCTTCAATTTGTTTGGTGAGAACGGCTATGTTGAAGAGCAGGAGATGCGACGTCTCTGATAAAGTAGTCACCAAATAGGAATGACCTCTACAGAGAAAGGACGATCCTGTGATCTCTGCATTTAATGCGGCTGTACTTCTGGAGTATGTGGCTTCCTTTGAACGTTGGAGGTTCAGTCCGAGGAAGAATGTTTAATTGATACTTGACTTTAGTATCAGTCTGCTGATTCCACGTGGCACGCATTAAGTAATCAGTTCAAGACTGATTCTTCGACTGATACTTCAGTCAGAAACTTCAGTCTTCAATCCTCAGTCCTTCATTCTTCAGTCTTCAGTCTTCAGAACAACAACTAAACTAGTAAAGAACTCTAACACTTGAGTTCGAACAGTTTCTAGTCTATTACAAACAAGGCCTGTGGATTTTGGTATCATCAAAACAAGGATTAGGATATTCCATAAAGTTCCCAACAACTATTATTAAAACAAAATTTTATTAAAAAAAAAGGAACCTAAACCCTTGAAAGCACAGGAAGCAGACTAAGGGTCGAGCCTCATTAAAAACTCTCAGGAGAAGAGGAAAAAGAGTACTCATCTATGTAATCAAAAGAGAAAACAAGAAAAAGCATCAGGGAAGTGAGAATACTTCGGGAGCTCCGGCCTAACCATCGCCCCCAAGTATACCCGACATTCCCTGAGCTGATGGAGGAATATTAAACTTAATTAATACTCGATTTGCCCAAGGATCGTTTCTTGGATTATCTTAATTCACCATACATCGATTAAACCTAGCATGCTCCAATTAATTTAAATACTGCACCGAGGAGTTCAGAAATACCGGAAGAATTCCTAAGAATTCATCAATTCGTCACTGAACAGGTCAGCCAACTTCAACCCATCGTTTGAAGCCTCAAACGACCTCTAATCGTATTTTGCCAAGAAATACGACTTCTTTCTTTTAGAAAGAGATTTCCATGGCCGTCTGTTTCGTCCAAATCCGAGTTTTGTAGAGGAAGTTATGGCCGTTTTTCAAAATCTGCCAAAACTTGATTTCCTACGAAAATCTGACTCCAGCTCTGATCTTCTAAACTGTATCCCGCTCAATCCCCGACGTCGGATGGACGACGATCTTCGAGGATTTCCCAGAGAAAATACCCACTCAACAGGCGCCGCTCAACTCTCACAGAAAACCTAATTTCTGTAATATGAAATTACGTGAATTTTATTTATGTTCTGAGAGCTGCTGTGTATTTATAATTATAAATATAGGATATGGGCCAGACATATGAGTTGGGCTATTTTTCTCCTACTGGGCTCAGGAGTATTTGGGCCAACCCAGGGATCAAATACAAGGAATAAAGATGAGCCTCAAATGAATTAATTCTTATGATCAGCCCATATCACAATTAATTCATAAATATTAATTCATTCCACTAGAGAATCAATATTATGTTACGCCTTTATTAGGATTTAGGTCTCATTAAGTCACCGAGATCTTGATTCTTCACTTAGGTCAGACAGAAGAATACATCTCAATGTGATCCTATCAATACGCTTACACGCACCAGTATAGACAAGTAGCCAAGATAAACTACTTCCATCTATACTGCAGCCTAAACCAAAAACTCGTCCTAGAGTCATCTCGACTGTGATCAATTTTATATCTCATAAGGTTATTCCAATTATATGGTCTTCTGTGATCTACAACACACCATATAATCTACTTATATAGAGATAATTGGATACACATATGTAATTATGAACTATTCAGATAGGAGATTAGATAGCGAACTCAGGAATCATTGTATACAAGCATAAAAGTTCTTGCTTTCAGTATACAAATCCAACAGCTGAGTGGACAAACAAGAAAATAAACGACCTCCAACCGAGGAACTCGAAAAGAAGCATAATGAAACCAAAAAACCAAGACCGCAAGATACCTCCGCCAATATGAATGGATAAAAGGAGTGGAGCACGGCACATCAACGACAAGGGCTTGCTGTCTCCAAGATCTCGACGCCGATAAAAGAAGACCTTTATCGCCGAGCTACCATAGAGGCCCAACCATCCCGACCCCAGCCTTGAGCGCACCCAAGAACTGAAAAAGGGTCAAAATGATGCCCAAAACCTCCTCTATCCCACGCCAAACGACCCAACGGAGAAGCGAAATAAAACTGAAAAAAGGCCAGATGAGCGTCCAACATGTGTTCGAAATTATGCCACAGAGGGACAACAGCTGTAAAATACAGAGCAACGAACTCATGCCACATGAAGAAGATAGGCACGCCATCTTTCCAAACAGTGAACTGAATAATAAGCTCCACAAAGAGCGGAGCACGACATATCGACCACAAGAACTTGTCGGCTCCAATAACTCGATCCCGATATGTAGGATACCTTATCGCCGAGCTACCAAAAAGGCTCGACCCTTCTAGCCACAGCTTTGAGCGCGCCAAAGAGCTGTGAAAGGGCCGGGCCGAACAGTCGCCCAAAGCAACCACCTATTCTCCTTCAAAAAGTGAGTAAAAGCAAGCAAAACAACAGAAATTTGTCGAAGACCCCTCAACAAAGTGCCCACCAAGTGTATGAAAGAAAGCCAAAAAGAGTAAAATCCTAAAAACTCCATCATAAAATACCAAAGCTCAAAGACAACGTGCATGAGAGTATACCAAGATCCCCTACTGCATCCAAAAACCCTCACGCTTAATTAAAGTAGACGAACCATCGACCAACAAGATCGGGAGCCCATGGAAAACCAAACTAATGCACCATATGAATATGGCTATAGGAAGACATATCAAGACGCACCACAGCTTTAATAGCGTCAATTTCAGACGGCCACCATCCCTCCTCCATGTTGCTAGCAGCTATAATATCTGCGACTTTATTCCCTTCTCTATAAATGTGAGTGACATGGAGATAGTAATTATTTAATAAAGAAAGAATCCTCTTTCAGGAAGCCATGAAATGCCAAGGGACCAGCGACGACCGATCAGTAAGCAAACACACAATATAGGTAGAGTCCGATTCTACCCAAAGATAATACCAATGCCGATCATGAGCAATCTGAATGGTGGTGATGACGACAAGAAGCTCCGCCTCGAAAGAATAACCGACTCCACCCTTAAAATGAAAGCAGCCACGAACCCAACTATACTTTATTAAGTACTCCCTCCGTCCCAAACGAAATGACCTATTTCTTTTCGGCACGTAGATTAAGAAATGTGTCTAAAGTAGATAAAGTGGGTTGGTGGAAATTATTTAAATATTAAGTGTAGAGAGAGAGTGTATTGCCAAAAAAGGAAACATGACATTTCGTTTGGGACAGCCTAAAAAGAAAAACTGGACATTTCGTTTGGGACGGAGGGAGTACTATAATCATAAATTATGAGATTATCGTCCATTCAAATGTGAGTTATCGTTACCTTCAAGTATGATATGCACATTTGTCACTTTGTGGGATTTAAATTAAAAAAAAAAAGAATCTTCATGGTTCTCAGATAACATCAATAATCTTCAAAATCATTTGTTGAAAACAGTACTCCCTGCGTCCCACTTATCTTAGCACATTTGCTTTGGACACGGAGATTAAGAATAAATGATTAAGAATGTAAAGTGGGTAGGGACCACTTATTTTATGTGTGTAGAAGTGGTAGGGACCACATACTATTTTTGGAAAGTGCATTATAAATGTGTCAAATTAAAAAGGAAAGTGTGCTAAGATAAGTGGGACGGAGGGAGTATAAAAATATAAAAATGTGTAAGAATTTTATCTTAAAAGTATATTTGTGATAGACATTATAGGTAATTTAATTAATTTAGGCACAACTGTGATTTTTTTTTTCGTGCAATACCTTAAGAAATTGCATTTCTATTTAAGAAAGTGCAAATAGCAAATAATTTGTGCATAAAAAAAACTAATTTTTAATATATTTTCTTTAATCTATACTATATTTCTTTAATCTATACTATATTACAAAAGGTCAAGATTTCAATTTTAAATCAATTTTAAAATAGTACTCCCTCCGTCCGCGAATTAAAGCCCCATTTGCCTCTAAATATTTGTCCGCGAATTAAAGCCCCATTTGCCTTTTTGTACCCTTTTACCCTCCCTCTTTACTTTAAATTACTACCCTTTGCCATTAATTATCCCACCTCATTTTTTTACCCCATTTAATTAACTAACTAATCATTCCCCTAATTATCCATAAACTCTCTCTCTCTCGTCTTCATTAAACTCTCTCTCTCGTCTTCATTTTGAGTGTCCGGCCGAATTCCATGAAACTCTCTCTCTCGTCTTCATTTTTTTTAGTGTCCGGCCAACGCCTGCCCTTCTCCGGCACAGCAGCGACCGCGGAGAACCCACGGTCACCGCCGCACGCCACCACTTCTCTCATCTCTTCCTCCTTCGACCGTACCCACACAGAGACACGAAACCCAGACCCCGACGCCGCATCCCTCACTAATTTCCGGCGTCCTCCCTGGCACCTTCGTGCCCCTCGCCTTCCTAACTGAACTCCGGTGGTGGCAACGAGGGCACCGCCGACCGCCTCTGCTCTCCTCTACCTTTCTCAATAAAAACCCTAGATCCCCAATTTCTCCCGCTCGATTCCCGGCGACGACAGCCAACCACCATCGCGCTCCAGCCCCTACCTCCCTCTCTCTAACCGTCCTTGGCCGGACACCAGTGGCAGGACCGCGTGCCCTGGCCTTCCTCTGTTCAACTCCGGCAGGCAGCAGCAACAGCACCCTTCGCCGCCCTCTATTTTCCTCAGCCGGACAATTCACGGCCAAACCACCCCCGGTCTGACTCGACTCACACAAAACACCACAGCAACACTACCTCATTTCTACTTCAGTTTACTAATCTAATTCTATTTTCCTTTTAGATCTATGTATGTATTCATTGTATTGTCATTCTTGTAAAAGCACATATATTTTGTGGTATACAAAGTTTATGCAGCTGATAGTCATGTATTTTGGTTTGGAATCTCTGTGGAAATTATAGCATAGGTAGTAAAGTGGTTTTTCGATTTGTTCACTGAATTTCATTTTTTTTTTCCTCGAATTATTCGAGCAAAAGAGATCAATGAGAAAAAAGAGAATAATTTAATAAAGCAAAAGTATCTCATAATCATAGATTAGTAAAAGTAATTTAATATCTTAACCACTACCCTTATCTTTTACTTACAACACCTTTTTCAGCTTTCTTAGTCTCCGTGCCCAACAGTAAATGGGGCTTTAATTCGCGGACGGAGGGAGTAATATTGAGTGTCAATTTTGTAGTTATAATAAAATTTAAAGTTTATTTGTAATCTACTCCCTTCGTCCACGATATTATTTTCACTTTGCCATTTTCGTTTATCAACAATATCATTTCAACTTTCATTTAAAGTAGTAGGGTCCACAAACTCCACTCACAATAATAGTAGGACCCAAACTCCACTCATAATTAATACTCATTACTATCAACTCTATCCATTGCTGGGTCCCGAAAAGTCACTAACTAGTGTATGGGGGGGGGGGAGAATACACCAGTAGGCTATTTTTTTTTTTTTGTAAAACTGAAATAAATATTGACTGATACTGAACGAGTGTAGACTGAAGTCAACAGTCAAAGATATTTCAGTTTAAGAAATGAGTTAGACAGATACTGAAAATATTTCAGTATTTGATTTCAGTTAAGCACAATGCGATAACTAATAATCCACGTAAGGTTTCAGTCTAGAATTTGAAATCAGATAAGTGTTATAAATCTTACTGACTATCAAAGGATTTGTCAGTTAGACTGTTAACACCAGCAGCGGAAATTAAACTTAAAAAAATAGTCTTTGTGATTAACACTTTGTCAGTTGTTAGGTTTATCTTTTCAATTTACTAGTTTCAGTTAAATGGAGAGTTTGTGCACAAGTAAGGAATAATAAAAACTAAAAGCAATAAAAAACACGAGTTTTTTACATGGTTCGAAAAACAAGTTCCTACGTCCACGGCCATCTGATCAAATTGACAATCACTCTGGGCTTGTGCTTACGGGTGCACAACAAACCTTAAACTAAAACAATATTTCAGTGCCAATACACTGGATTGGACTTCTCGTCTTCTTCTCCGCTCGTAGTTGCAATGACTACACTCGCTTTGCTTGCGGGGGCTAAGAACTTTTGAGTTCAGACAACAGTCTAGAACTCTCTCTCTCTCAAACTCTCTTTTCGCTCTTTTGAAAAGGGTTCGAATACCAACTGGATTATAGAGAACAGGCACTATGTAATCGAAACTTAGGCTAGGGGTTTACAATGTAATTGCCTAAGGATGTAAGAGAATTTAGGTAATGTTGGGAACCTTGTGGAATATCCTAACCCTTGTTTTGATGATACCAAAATTCATAGGATTTAACTGTAATAGACTAGAATCGTTTTGAACTCAAGTGTTAGAGTTCGTTTCTAGTTTAGCTTGCGGTGTCGAAGACTGAAGACTGAAGAACGAAGACTGAAGAGTGAAGACTGCAGATACCAACTGAAGTATCAGTTGAAGAATCAGTTGAAGACTGATTATTTAATGCGCGCAAAGGACTGATACTAAAGTCAAGTATCAGTTGAACATTCCTCCTAGGACTGATCTTCCAACGTTCAGAGGAAGCCACGTACGCACAATTACAGCCGCATTAAATGCAGAGATATCAGAATATCTTATCTCTGCAGAGGTCATTCCTATCTGGTGGTTACTTTTCAGAGACGTCACATCTCATGTCCATCAAAGAGAGCCGTTTCCACACAGACAAGGAACCTCGAAGATTGAAGCCTCAACCCAAATTCGAATTGCTCTCCAACGGAAGAAATCTTGAGGACGATTTACGCCAACGGATCTATTCAAGAGTTCTCCTACAAATAGCGCTCGAGGATCACTTCAACCTTCACCGATTCAACGACATAAGCTGAAGCTCTGCCAAAATTGCTACTCAGCCTAAAGCTTAACCACCCCAAAGCTTGAATCGAAGAAGAGAATTCCAAAGCCAAAATCAGTCACTACTGATTACATACATTCTCTTAGACCCTAGGCATATATCTGTTTACCTAGAAGCCAAAGGTCAAACTTGCTTCAAAGAACTTGTTCTTTGTAAGTATAGTTGGCACTCGTTCAAATCTCCCTCCCATAAGAGTGTTTGAGTGGTTCGGAGTTCAGGAAGGTACTCTGAACTCTGAGTGAAAAGTCTGAGCACGAGGTGTGCTTAGCAGGGAAATCCTACACGAGTGTTGTGTGGGTGCTGAAGAAGGGTTTTCTTCAATTTACGGTTGTGTGCACCAGGCAAGCACACGGGTACGGTTTGCTGTGCACCAGTGAAGCACTTGCGGAGTGGATTGTTGGTCTGATCAACCAACCGTAGATGTAGGAAAGGGTTTTTCCGAACCACGTAAAAGTCTCTGTGTTGTTTACAGCTTTCAGTTTTACATTCTTACTTGTGCTATTTCAATTGATAAAACTGAACACTGACTAACAGCAAAGAGAAACCTTAAACCAACAATTTGCTCCACCGAGGCTATTACGGAACTAAGTTTAATTTCCGCTGCGTATGATATCGATCTGACTTAACTATCCTCTGATAGTCAGGAAGAGTGATATCATCTCTATCTTTGCAAACACGACTGAAGCCCTTACTTGCATCAGTTAAGTTCCAGCAACTTAACTGATAACTCATTACTGAAGAGCTTTCAGTATCAGTCGTCAACCCTGTTGGTCAAAACTGATTTCAGTAAAACAGGAGTCCTTGTTCGCATGCAAAGTTTCGTTTTGATCTCTGACTGAGATCCCTCTGATTGAGGTCAGTAGATTAAGTTAAAAATAGCCCATAGGTGTATTTCCCCCCCCCCATACACCTATTCGAGACCCTCAGGACCTAACCATTTTTTCTATCTGCATCAGAGCAAGTTGTTCGCAAGAACTATCTGCATCTGACTAGGTTCTATTTGAACTAGATCATTTTTTCTTAAAGGTCTCGAAAAAGTTTTACTCTTTCTTTTTGTGCTTGCTATCTGCTCTATCTACTGTTATCTGTTCTCTTTTTTTTATGGAGACTAACCACAACATATTATCTTCTCTACCTATGTTTAGTATTGAAAAATACGACATATGGAAGTTTCGGCTTGAAAGCTTCCTCACCGCCCAACATTGCCGAATGTGGGAAGTCATCACCAGCAGATCGATCACCATCACCGAAGTTATCAAAAGGGTTCCTGCTGATCTCCATCAGGATCCTTATGATGAGGTCCAGCCCAAGTCAAAGGCAGACTTCACCACAGAGGAAAGGAAGCAAGATGAGTTTGACAACCTCGCCAAAAGCATCATCTCCGGCACCGTTCCCGACAAGCATGTCATTAAGATCATCAAGTGCGGAACTGCAAAGGAGATGTGGGACATTCTGGAAAGAATGTGCGTAGGTTCCGAGGAAATCAAGGAGAATAAGCTATCAATAGCTTGCCAGAAGTTCGACTCCTTCCTCATGCTCAAGAATGAATCTGTCGAGGAAATGGAACAAAGATTAAATCTTATCTTGAATGAAGTTCAATCCATTTCCAAAGACAAATACACTCAACGAGAAATCAACCTGAAGATTCTTCGAGCACTGCTACGTGGAGAATGGCAGATCTACTCAGTCGCTCATCAGCATAAGCCAGGATTCAGTCAGCTCCCGACAAACAAGCTTTTCTCCGATCTCATGGCAAATGAGTTTGACCTTCTGAGAAATCTTGGTAACAAGAAGGCTGGAGGATCAGACAAAGATGGTCCATCAACCTCAAGAGGAGTTGCACTGAAGGCCTCAACCAGAGAAGGCAAGAAGCAGATCAAGGAGCCAACGGAACTCAACCCAGAGGACTTCTTTAGTCAATATGCTTTGTTGACTGAAAGATTCAACAAGATGGAGTCCAAGTTCCGAAAGTACAGAAGGTTCCACAAGCAGCACTACAAAGGAAAAGAAAGAGAAGGCAACTCCAGACATTCCACAGATCGAAGCGGAGAAAGGAAGTCAGCCGCTTACGACATCAAGGATATGGAATGCTTTGGATGTAGAAAGAAAGGGCACTTTCGACATGAATGCCCTGATCTGACTCCAGCTGGGCGCAGAGAACTGAAAGCTAAGAAAGATCGCAGCTTTTCGAAGAAGAAAGCGATGGTTGCTGACGATGCTGACTCTTCCAAAGACACATCAGAATCATCCGACTTCGACAGTTCCAGCTCAGATGATGAGAGCCGAGCCCTGATGGCCAATGAATCAGAAAGCGTGGCTGACAACAGCTACGACAATGGAATGAATGGCTCAGAGGTAAACTCTCACTCAAAAACTCCTTATACGGATAACTTCCTGATGCTTTCAGGAGACCACTCAGAATCTGGAGGTAGCTCATCCGATGAAACTGACGAGTTTGATCAGCTCATGACTGATCACTGTCAGCTGAGGAAAATATTCGAAGATCTCCTCAAGCAGTATCAGAAAATGGACAAGGAGATCAATGATGAACGAGCTAAGAATCAGACAATCATCTATTTTCCGGATGAAACTTGTCTTGATCAGCTAATCATGGAGAACAGCCGACTGGAAGAAGAGCTCAGAATCTCCAACTCAGAATGTGAAAGAGCATCTCATGAAATCAAGAGGCTCAATCACAAGCTGGAAGAAACAGTCAAGAACTGCATGATGCAGTCTCCCATGATGAGCAACTGTCCATCGAAAGGCCTGGTCAACAGCATCGGAGGAAAGGTTGCAGCTGACAAAGGAAAGGATATCATGATCATCTCAAAGGACGATCCTTCTGAAATCACAACCTCAGAAGAATCAAGAGATCATGATATAGATGAAGTTCGCAAGCGCAGACTGATGGCTAGATCAAATGTTCCACCTCCACGAAGCTACAGGCAAGCTAAGGAGGCCCCCAACCAGATCATTCTACTGAGAAGGCTGGAAAGCAGATTTCAGTCAAAGATCCGGGAAGGAACATCAGGAGTCAAGAAGAATCTTCCTCATCAATCCAGGGGGAAGAAAGGCCACATCAGTCAGAGACTAACATCAATTCAGTTTCAAAAGGAACAACATCCATGAAGACCAAGCAATGCTGAGTCCAGACGAACCAAGAGCCATCCACGACAACAAGCTACTGGACATCAGCCAAGTCTCCAAAAGTCTACAAAGACTCGAGTATCTCAGGGAAGATACTTCGTCGATCAAAGAAGACCTCAACCACTCATCAGACATAACTGCTACAAGAGTGAGGCCTTCAAAAGGATTTCTCAACAGAAGAATGCTCATGTGCCACCTGAAGCACCAACGACGTTAATCAGACATTTAACAAAGCGCAAGAGATCAGCCAGATCAATTCTGAAGCAGATATGGGTTCCAAAGGGAACTCGAGCTAACATCGAAGGACCCAAAGCTTGATTGGGTGCCTGAAGCAACTCTTCCTTGCAGGTCAATGTCAGGAAACACAAAAAGAATGAAGAGGCCAAAGCTACAATCAGAACGTGGTATCTGGACAGTGGCTGTTCGAAGCACATGACGGGCTACAAAGAATATCTATCTCAGATATTCCACAGATCGAAGCGGAGAAAGGAAGTCAGCCGCTTACGACATCAAGGATATGGAATGCTTTGGATGTAGAAAGAAAGGGCACTTTCGACATGAATGCCCTGATCTGACTCCAGCTGGGCGCAGAGAACTGAAAGCTAAGAAAGATCGCAGCTTTTCGAAGAAGAAAGCGATGGTTGCTGACGATGCTGACTCTTCCAAAGACACATCAGAATCATCCGACTTCGACAGTTCCAGCTCAGATGATGAGAGCCGAGCCCTGATGGCCAATGAATCAGAAAGCGTGGCTGACAACAGCTACGACAATGGAATGAATGGCTCAGAGGTAAACTCTCACTCAAAAACTCCTTATACGGATAACTTCCTGATGCTTTCAGGAGACCACTCAGAATCTGGAGGTAGCTCATCCGATGAAACTGACGAGTTTGATCAGCTCATGACTGATCACTGTCAGCTGAGGAAAATATTCGAAGATCTCCTCAAGCAGTATCAGAAAATGGACAAGGAGATCAATGATGAACGAGCTAAGAATCAGACAATCATCTATTTTCCGGATGAAACTTGTCTTGATCAGCTAATCATGGAGAACAGCCGACTGGAAGAAGAGCTCAGAATCTCCAACTCAGAATGTGAAAGAGCATCTCATGAAATCAAGAGGCTCAATCACAAGCTGGAAGAAACAGTCAAGAACTGCATGATGCAGTCTCCCATGATGAGCAACTGTCCATCGAAAGGCCTGGTCAACAGCATCGGAGGAAAGGTTGCAGCTGACAAAGGAAAGGATATCATGATCATCTCAAAGGACGATCCTTCTGAAATCACAACCTCAGAAGAATCAAGAGATCATGATATAGATGAAGTTCGCAAGCGCAGACTGATGGCTAGATCAAATGTTCCACCTCCACGAAGCTACAGGCAAGCTAAGGAGGCCCCCAACCAGATCATTCTACTGAGAAGGCTGGAAAGCAGATTTCAGTCAAAGATCCGGGAAGGAACATCAGGAGTCAAGAAGAATCTTCCTCATCAATCCAGGGGGAAGAAAGGCCACATCAGTCAGAGACTAACATCAGTTCAGTTTCAAAAGGAACAACATCCATGAAGACCAAGCAATGCTGATTCCAGACGAACCAAGAGCCATCCACGACAACAAGCTACTGGACATCAGCCAAGTCTCCAAAAGTCTACAAAGACTCGAGTATCTCAGGGAAGATACTTCGTCGATCAAAGAAGACCTCAACCACTCATCAGACATAACTGCTACAAGAGTGAGGCCTTCAAAAGGATTTCTCAACAGAAGAATGCTCATGTGCCACCTGAAGCACCAACGACGTTAATCAGACATTTAACAAAGCGCAAGAGATCAGCCAGATCAATTCTGAAGCAGATATGGGTTCCAAAGGGAACTCGAGCTAACATCGAAGGACCCAAAGCTTGATTGGGTGCCTGAAGCAACTCTTCCTTGCAGGTCAATGTCAGGAAACACAAAAAGAATGAAGAGGCCAAAGCTACAATCAGAACGTGGTATCTGGACAGTGGCTGTTCGAAGCACATGACGGGCTACAAAGAATATCTATCTCAGTATGTTGAGAAAGCTGGATCCAAAGTTGCATTCGGAGACAACTCAATCGGAGAAACAAAAGGCTACGGTGTGCTCAACATGGGTAACGCCAGTATCAGTAATGTTAGCTTTGTTTCTGGTCTTAAACATAATCTGTTGTCTGTGAGTCAATTTTGTGACAGTGGTTTCACAGTGAAGATCAAGAAGGATGAATTCACTGTTAGAAACAATCAAAAGAAGGTGGTTCTGAAAGGATTCAGACAAGGGAGTCTCTACGTTGTTTCTTGGGAAGACAGCCCACCAGAAACGTGCCTCATCAGCAAGAGCAGCTCGGAGCTCAATTGGCTAAATCACGAGAGACTCAACCATCTCAACTTCAAGACGATCAACAAACTTGCTAAACATCAACTGGTAGAAGGCCTTCCTTCTATTGTGTTCTAGAAGAAGCAAGAATGTGAAACATGCCTCAGAGGAAAGCAGACGCGGATGTCATTCAAGTTAAAGTCAGGACACTCATCTGAAAGGATTCTGCATCTACTTCACATGGATCTGTTTGGCCCGATCACTCCAAGAAGCTACAACGGTAGGAAGTACACCTTAGTAGTTGTGGATGATTATTCACGATATACTTGGGTTATCTTTCTCTTCAAGAAGAAAGAGACACTGGAGGAACTGCCAAAGCTGCTGAGAAGACTGAGCGTTGAAAAGGAAGTCAACATCATCAGCATCAGATCAGATCGTGGGACTGAGTTCCTCAATACTGTCATTCGTAAGTATTGTGATGAACAAGGAATCAGTCATCAAACTTCTGCAGCACGAACTCCACAGCAGAACGGAGTCGCAGAAAGAAGAAACCGGTCTCTAAAGGAAACAGCAAGGACGATGCTAGCCGAGTCAAAACTCCCCTTGAAGTTTTGGGCCGAAGCAGTCAACAACGCATGCTACACACAGAATCGCTCCTTCCTCACTCAGAGACATGGAAGAACTCCATACGAGTTATGGAAGAACAGAAAGCCATCGATTGCCTACTTTCATACTTTCGGTTCTAAGTGTTTCATTCACAACAATGATAAGAAGAGGTTGAACACTTTCGATAGCAAGGCTGATCCAGGAGTCTTCCTTGGATACTCTGGAACAGAACGTTCAAGCAAAGCCTATCGAGTGTTTAATACTCAAACTCTTTGTGTTGAAGAAACACCTCATGTGATCTTTGATGAGTCTACAGATGGTTTCAGGGAACAAGAAGCTGAAAAGTGTGTTCAAAACACTGAAGGTTCCAAAGCTGAAATCTACAACACCGAGCCCTCTACTGTCTTGGTGTGGGGACCTGGCAAAGATGATGATGCTGAGATGCTTCAGTATCAGAAGATCAACCAAAGGTCTGAAGTTCAGACTGGAGCCAATGCAGATGGCATCAGTCAAGGGGGAACTCCAGTTGCTGAAGTCCGAGTTGAACGCGCAGAAGCCGCTCCAGCTCAACTCTCCCTTGCTCCAGAAGGTGATCAACACCTCAGAACCATTCTGACCGAAGAAGCCCCACCATCTCCAGAAGAGATCAAGAAGTATCGAAGATGGTTTGAACTCCACTCAAAGGAGAACATCATTGGAGAACCATCAGATGGCGTCAAGACTCGGAGATCAATGTGCAACCTCGTCTTCGACATCAATCAGAACTGCATCAACGAAGATAAGAATTTCAGCTGTTTCTTATCAACTACAGAGCCCAAGGATATTGAAGAAGCTCTGAAGTCTACTCAGTGGGTCATCGCAATGCTAGAAGAACTCAATGAATTCAACCTAAATTCAGTTTGGGAGCTTGTTGATCGACCAAACGATGCAAAGGTGATTGGCTTGAAATGGATTTTCAAGAACAAGGAAGACGAAGAAGGAAACGTTGTGAGAAACAAAGCAAGGCTAGTGGCTAAAGGATACAGTCAAGATGAATGAATCGACTACGACGAGACGTTCGCCCCAGTTGCCAGATTGGAAGCAGTCAGACTCTTCTTAGCCTTCGCAGCTCACAAAGGTTTCAAGGTACACCAAATGGATGTCAAGTGTGAATTTCTCAATGGAGTGCTCACAGATGAAGTCTATGTTGAACAACCTCCAGGGTTTGAGGTTGCTGGACCAGAAAAGGTGTACAAGCTGAAGAAAGCGCTCTATGGATTGAAGCAAGCACCAAGAGTGTGGTATGATACTCTCTCGGAGTATCTTGTTGAACAAGGCTTCAAAAAGGGATTTGTGGACAGAACTCTGTTCACTCTCAAAGAAGGAGAAGATCTCTTGCTTGTTCAAATTTATGTCGATGACATAATTTTCGGATCCAAATCCGAACGCATGTGCAAGAAGTTTGCTGACATCATGACCAACAAGTTTCAAATGTCCATGATGGGAGAAATGAATTTCTTTCTCGGATTACAAGTCAAGCAGACCAACGAATGAATACTGATCAGTCAGTCCAAGTATGCCAAGGAATTGATAGCTAAGTTCGGTATTCAGCACATGAAGTCAGTCAAGATCCCAATGAACACAAACTGGAAAGTTGATCCAGGTTCAGAAGGAAACTCTGTCTCTTCAAAGAAGTACAAAGAAATCATTGGATCTTTGCTGTATTTGACTGCGAGCAGACCAGATATCGCATTTGCAGTCGGGGTATGTGCAAGATATCAATCAGATCCTAAGGAAGCTAATTTGGATGCAGCAAAGCGAATTCTGAGATATCTCAAAGGCACGCCCAATTTAGGATTGTGGTATCCAGCAGACGACGACATCAAGCTCACCGGATATTCAGATTCAGACTTTGGTGGATGCAAGCTTGATCGCAAATCAACCTCCGGAACATGTCAATTCCTAGGCAACAAGCTCATTTCTTGGTTTTCAAAGAAGCAGACTTCAGTCGCCACCTCCACAACTGAAGCTGAATATGTTGCTGCCTGAAGCTGCTGCTCACAAATCCTGTGGTTAGTCCATCAACTAAAGGACTATGGGATCGACGAAAAGGAAGTTCCTATCTATTGCGACAGCTTCAGTGCTATTGCAATATCCCAGAATCCAGTTCACCACACCAGAGTAAAGCATATTGAAATTCGACATTACTTCATTCGTGATCATGTCGAAAAGAAGAATGTCTCTGTGGAATGGATTCCCACTGCTGTTCAGAGAGCGGACCTGCTGACCAAGGCTCTTCCAGAAGAGAGGTTCAATGATCTATGTGCAAAGATCGGCCTCATCGATGCTGTGTTTGAAGATCTTCTCAAACAGTCATGCTGACTGGTGGTCAACCAACTGCTGATTCAACGATCGCCGACGTGGAAAGCAATGAAGTCCGAATGCTCATCTGAAGAAGAAGTCATCCTGCTGAAACAACCAGGATCAAGTGGTATCAACTGACTACGATGTTCACTTGATCAGTAAGTATTTAAAAAAAAATGCTTATCTTTCAAAATCAGTTATTTCAGTTAAGAGCTTTAAGTTTTTAGTTCAAAATCTTTTCTCTAACTGATCAGTTTCTTTCAAAAACTTTAACTGATTGTTGGAATTGTTGGAAAATGGAATATCCGAGAAGGACAAGATTTTATAAAGGGAAAATATGTTTTGATTAAACTTGTCATGATCTTCTGCCAAAAATCTTTCCAACCTTTTTGCCCCTGCAATAAAATTTCTTGAAAAGCTCATTGATATGACAGAATGCAATGATGTCTTTCAACTTTTTGAAGACGCAGTCCCTCGCAGTGACGGTGGACGCAAATTTTCTCTTCAATTGCATTTTAGGCACAGTTTTCGAAAAACCTTTTCATCTTCTTACATGGTTCAAATCTTGTCTATTTATACCATGTTGTCTTCACGATTTTTCTGCATCAACTAACAACTCTCCACAGCATTAACTGTGAGAAAAATTTTCAATCTTTCCAAAAAGTTGCAGAGAAAAATTTTTCCGACTAAAGGAGAAATCTATGACTGCAAAGTCATGGAGTGGAAGAATGACGCTCACACACTTGGTCTTCACCGGACCCTTCCACTGGATCTCAACGTCTCTCCGACGTCAAAGTTTGCTCTACTCTCACTTGTATCCAGCGAAGCGAGCGTCTTCCATCCTCATGCCCGGCACATGGATTGGAAGTTCCTGTCTAAAAATGGACAGACTTCACCTGGTTCTCAGGAAGCTTCTCACCTTTTGGTGAAGCCTCCATGTGGTGCATCAGCAATGAGCAGGAGCTCATTGCCATCCGGCGCAAAATCGACAGTGCTAGTCCTCACGACTACCACTGATTCGATTCTCCATCTTCACCTTATCTTCTCTCCCATGTATGACGAGGCGCGTTTTGATCATTTTCTTTCATCAACGCCTCGCCATGCATTTCCTTCGTTTTTCCTCCCCTCCTCTCGCACTCCTTAATTCTCCTCTCCTCGTGTATCTCCTCGCTCTCCGGATCGTATGTATAGTTGCATCTCATGATTATCTCTAACGATGCTATGCATACTTTCCTTTCCTTCACACTGCTCTTCTCCATTCCTCTATCTCCCCGCCTTCTCCGTCCTCCCTCTTTCAACCTTCTCCACCCACTCCTGACGTCCTTCTCCTTATGCATATTCGGGACTTCTCCCCTTCTCAAGTCGTCACCACAACTACTTGAGAATTGGAGTTGACGTCTCATTTGATCATAGCCTCCATCGTCAGCTCTCTTTTTGATGTTGCCAAAAAGGGGGAAAGTCAGAAGTCAGAGAGAAACCTTTTCTTGAGGTTGCTCCTGTCCTCTAACTCTTGACTGATGATGGAACAACAGAGGTTCACCAGAAGTTGTAAGGATGATGTTCCAGAGGAAAAGACCTCAATTCAACGGAAAACAAGTGAGAGTGGAACAAGCTTAGGAACATGAAGACACGAAGACAGAATATGAAGATCAAGAAGTTCAAAGCGCAGCCAAGCAGACTGCTGGAGTCCATGGGTTTCCCATGATGTTTTTGTTTCTCTTTTTACTCCAATGTAAGTCTTGCTCTGTACCTCGACTGATGGCTTATCAGTGTTCTTTAATGAAATGAACTTCTTATTGATCTCAACCTGAAGACAATGACTCTTTGTCCAGGCTCTGATTATGGTTTTTCTGTCTTCTTCTTGTTCTGTTTTAGAACTGTTTTCGTTCTTGCTCTAAGTACAAGTTTTTAGGTTCTATTGTTAAGGGGGAACTGTTTTCACCCCAGTTTTAGAACTTGTACTGTGAGTTCAGTCTTTTTGCTGTCTAGAACTGCTGTGTGGTTTTTGCATCATCAAAAAAGGGGAAATTGTTGGGAACCTTGTGGAATATCCTAACCCTTGTTTTGATGATACCAAAATTCATAGGACTTAACTGTAATAGACTAGAATCGTTTTGAACTCAAGTGTTAGAGTTCGTTTTTAGTTTAGCTTGCGGTGTCGAAGATTGAAGACTGAAGACTGAAGAACGAAGACTGAAGACTGAAGACTGCAGATACCAACTGAAGTATCAGTTGAAGAATCAGTTGAAGACTGATTATTTAATGCGCGCAAAGGACTGATACTAAAGTCAAGTATCAGTTGAACATTCCTCCTAGGACTGATCTTCCAACGTTCAGAGAAAGCCACGTACGCACAAGTACAGCCGCATTAAATGCAGAGATCTCAGAATATCTTATCTCTGCAGAGGTCATTCCTATCTGGTGGTAACTTTTCAGAGACGTCACATCTCCTGTCCATCAAAGAGAGCCGTTTCCACACAGACAAGGAACCTCGAAGATTGAAGCCTCAGCCCAAATTCGAATTGCTCTCCAACGGAAGAAATCTTGAGGACGATTTACGCCAACGGATCTATTCAAGAGTTCTCCTACAAATAGCGCTCGAGGATCACTTCAACCTTCACCGATTCAACGACATAAGTTGAAGCTCTGCCAAAATTGCTACTCAGCCTAAAGCTTAACCGCCCCAAAGCTTGAATCGAAGAAGAGAATTCCAAAGCCAAAATCAGTCACTGCTGATTACATACATTCTCTTAGACCCTAGGCATATATCTGTTTACCCAGAAGCCAAAGGTCAAACTTGCTTCAAAGAACTTATTCTTTGTAAGTATAGTTGGCACTCGTTCAAACCTCCCTCCCATAAGAGTGTTTGAGTGGTTCGGAGTTCAGGAAGGTACTCTGAACTCTGAGTGAAAAGTATGAGCACGAGGTGTGCTTAGCAGGGAAATCCTACACAAGTGTTGTGTGGGTGCTGAAGAAGGGTTTTCTTCAGTTTACGGTTGTGTGCACCAGGCAAGCACACGGGTACGGTTTGCAGTGCACCAGTGAAGCACTTGCGGAGTGGATTGTTGGTCTGATCAACCAACCGTGGATGTAGGAAAGGGTTTTTTCGAACCACGTAAAAGTCTCTGTGTTGTTTACAGCTTTCAGTTTTACATTCTTACTTGTGCTATTTCAATTGATAAAACTGAACACTGACTAACAGCAAAGAGAAACCTTAAAGCAACAACTTGCTCCACCGAGGCTATTATGAAACTAAGTTTAATTTTCGCTGCGTATGATATCGATCTGACTGAACTATCCTCTGATAGTCAGGAAGAGTGATATCATCTCTATCTTTGCAAACACGACTGAAGCCCTTACTTGCATCAGTTAAGTTCCAGCAACTTGACTGATAACTCATTACTGAAGAGCTTTCAGTATCAGTCGTCAACCCTGTTGGTCAAAACTGATTTCAGTAAAACAGGAGTCCTTGTTTGCATGCAAAGTTTCGTTTTGATCTCTGAATGAGATCCCTCTGATTGAGGTCAGTAGATTAAGTTAAAAATAGCCCATAGGTGTATTCCCTCCCCTATACACCTATTCGAGACCGTCAGGACCTAACAGGTAATCAGTAAACTGATTTGGGCTTTGGATATTCTCTTATTCGATTCAAACTTTTGAAAGCAGTGAATAGGCTGAGATGCAAATTTGGCAGAGTTTCAACTTAAGTGTTTGAATCGGTGAAGATTGAAGATGATCCTCGAGCTCTATTTATAGGCAAAGACTTGCATAGATCCGTTGGTGAGATGGTCTTCAAGAATTCGGCCGTTGTGAGATAGATTTGAATCTTCGGCTGAGGCTTCAATCTTCGAGGCTCCTGATAAGTTGAGGATTGAGCGTCCTTTGTAGTAGGAGCATGGTGCTTCTGAAAAGTTAGCACGAAAAAGGAAAGCATTACTCAGGTGAGGGCAATCTTCATATCTTCGCATTTAATGTGGCTGTACTTGGCATGAATACGTGGCTTGTTTTAAACTTAAGCCTTCAGCTCGAGAAAGAATGTCAACTGATACTTAACTTATGTATCAGTCCGCTATTTCCATGTGGCCTACATCAATAATTTAGTCATAATTGAATCTTCAGTGAAGTTTTCATTCGTTAAATACTTCAGTATTTGTCTTCAGCCTTTTCAGTTCCAATCTTCAGTCAAGCGGTCTTCAGTTCTTCAATCTTCAGTCCAGCGGTCTTTAGTCTAGCTAGAAAACTGAACTCTAACACTTGAGTTCAAAAAGATCTAGTCTACTGAAAGAAAATCTAAGGGTTTTGGTATCATCAAAACAAGAAAAATGATATTTCATTAATTTCTCAACAATTTCCCCCTTTTTGATGATGCCAAAACTATACAATCAGTCCTAAGACAAGCGACGACTGAAAACTAAAAAGCAAGATACTAATTTGGGTGAATACTGTTCCCCTTTAACAATATAACCTATTATCTTGTGAACCGAAAGAAAACTAAGCAGTTAAAATAACATAGAAGATAACAAAACTGAAAAGCATAAGCAATTAATCAGAGCCTGGACAAAAAGATATTGTCTTCAAGTTGAGGTCAAGAAGCCGGTATTTTTCATTACATAAGAAACTGATAAGACATCAGTTCTTGAAGCAATACAAGTACAGAGCCAAAACAGAAAACAACATAAAAACATTGAAAACAAAGCTAAGGCCTCTAAAGATAAATATCGAACACAATTCTCTTGACATTGTCGAAGTTGTTTGGATCCTTCTTTTCATCGATCCCCCAGATCTTGCAGACAGCAGTAACCTCTCTCTTGATGGTCTCTCGGTTGACATGGCCCTTGGTTCTTGGAGGATTTACATACTGCTTCAGGGGATAAGGAATCATAGTGATTCCTGCTTCTCTCTGTGCTACAATCAGTCTCTCAATCATGCTTCTCTCGTACCAGTTGTTGAGGAAATATCTCCAGGTTTGTCTTTGGGTATTTGCATCCTGCTTGAAATCTCCAAAGACTATCCATTTTGTGTATATTTTCTTCAAGCTCTCCCACCACTCATTTATATCCTCTGGTTGTTTCGTTACGATCAAACTTTTATGCCTGGGATACCAGAAGTCCTTCTTCGATGAAGTTCTTTAGTAGTTGACGTTCTTTCATTGTAAGAGTGGAAGGAGGAGCAACAACAACATGAGCTTTAGTTAGAGCTTCAGTTGGGTCTGAAAGCTTCAGTTGCTTTCTGGCCCGTGGCTCTTTCTCTATTTCTCAGGGTGTGGCCTCTTCCTGTACTCCTTTGACTAGAACGGAGCAACTGATTTTCCTTTGGTTGCTCCGATGGATCCGACTGAAGCTTCAGCAGCAGCAGGAACTTGGATTGGACCCCAGTACTCTTCCCTCTTTTTGGCATCATCATCGGGGATATAACCTAGCTTGTCTTGGAGATCGTTGAACATTTTCTGGATCACATAAGGATTGCTCCAGTCACGAACATCACGAAGTTCGAACTCCAGTTTATCCATACGCTCATTGATAGGCACAAAAGCGTTTGCGATCATCATTTTTACATCAGCATCTAACAAAATCTCTGCACGGAGTTTGTCGATTTTGATAATCGCATCCAGATGTTGATTCTTAGCATTGAGCTCAGCAAGCTTGAATTGAGAATTGAGAACGTCAAGATCATTCCTAATTCTTAGAAGAGTGGCGACGGCTGGTGCATAGAGTTTGGCATTGTCAAAGAAAGCCGCGGAGAGCGTCTTGAGGCTGCTATGCAGGTTCGCAATGTGGATTGTATGTTATGCTTGAGCATCATTCAGCAATGATTCCAGTTCCTTCAGTTCTCGAACATACTTGAAGGCGTAGGTATCTCTGCACTCCAGTTGATGCTTTAGCTTTTCGATCTCCGATTGTTGGTTCGCCACCAACAAGAGTAGCATCTCATTCTGCTCTTCGATTGTGCCTGGCAGCTCCAAAGAGATGTCACCCGGGGTCTTTTGTTTCCATACTCGAATGCATGCATCAATTTCTTCATCTGAACATATTCCCTGATAGGTTGCCTCATGATCTCCTCTATTGGAATTGGCTTCTTGGGTTGAGAGGAGGATCCAGCTTGAGTAGATGCTGCAGCTGAAGTAGTTGTTGGAGCTGGAGTAGTTGTTGCTTCATTTGTGTCATGTGGCTTGATTGGAGCTTCAGTTGTCGCTTCAGTGGCAGGAGCTTGAGAATCAGTCATAGCAACATATTTCTCAGGTTTAGTTGGAGGTGGAGCAGTTGCAGCTTCAGTTGACTCTTGTGACTTGGCAGGAGCATCAGCAACAACTTTATCAGAAGCTTGAGTTTCAGGTAAAGCTGGAGCAGAAGTAGGAACTTCTTCAGTTGGGGCAGCGACAGTGGTTTCAGCTTTGTCTGCCTCAGAAGTTCCAGTTTCAGTGGTAGCCGGTTCAACATCAGTGGCTTGTTGATCAGTAGTGGCTTCGACAGGGGCTTCGGTGAGAACAATTTCAGGAATTGCCTCAGGGGCTGGAACAACTACTTCAGTAGAATTTCCCTCAGAAGTTCTAGTCATAGAGGGAACTTGAACTTCATCAGTGGGAATATTGGGAACGAATCCCTCAGCTGCAATCTTGGTTATGCTTCTTGCCACATCCATTGCATTAGCAACTTCGAATTCCTGAGGGCTAGGAGATTTGTCGGCACATCAGGAATAATCTCGATATGCCCTTCAGGGGTTGATGGAGACTCAACTGCTCTTGTTTTAATAAAATGTGAGGAAAGTTGTTAGTGGAGTAAGGGTACCATTTTAAATGTAAGCGAAGATGTGTGGACCCTATTACCATAAATGAAAGTGACAAATTTTTATGAACGGATCAAAAATAAAATTATAACAAATTTATTGTACACTGAGGAAGTATGTTTTACGTCTAATCATTTGATTAGAATCACTATAGAGGAAAAGTAAATTATTACTTACCGATTCTTTTTAAAAAAAGAAGTCTGCATGCAAAATCTGTAATAAATTAACGCAATTTTTATTTTCCTTTTAATTGTGTGTTCATTCGTGCCATTATATTGGCGGAAGGTTATTAGCGAAAGCAATTATCCATGTCTCCTAATTATTTTCAAGAGGAATGAAAACAAAACTAATCATGATTTTCATTTTGGATTGTTTGGAAAATAATTTTGCGCAGACAGTGTTGATCAACTACAAAATTGAAATGAATTGGATATATAAAAAAGAAAAAGTAATGAATTAATTAAAATAATGATGATGAAAAAGTCAATAAACTTATTAAATCCGTTGAAACAAAAAGTATAAAGATCTATTAAAACGAAATCAAAACTGAAAATACAAAGATCTATTAGAACGAAAAAATTGTGTAGAAACATAACGAAATAAAATATACAAATTCATAGACATCTAAATGTATTTTTGCCTATTTTATGTTATAGCTGCTAATTGCTATATAGCCGTTGTCGAATTTTCCTTGTTTCATTTGGTTGTTGCCTCCGACGGCTATATTTTAGTTTATTATTTCATCTGTTCCATTACAAATATCTCATTATTCTTAAATACGGAGATTAAGAAATATGTAATTAATAGAAAAAATGTACATAAAAATTAATGGAAATTATTTAAACATTTGTAATGGGACGGGAGTATCTTTTTGGCATTTATAAGATAATAAAAGGTAGTTTTTATAGTGAGAACCACAATTATCGTGAGAACATAAGAATCAATAAAATTACTGCATCTGCTATACAAATTAATGCATCCGCTATTAAATTTAATGCATCCGAAAAAAATAATTTTTTGCTCCCTTCAGGATTCGAACCCAGCATCTGCATCCATCCACCAAGATGATGCATCCACCGTAGATCTTGATGATCGAATGGCTTAAAATGGTTCTCCGTTCTTATTTTATTAGTGGTTCTTATTTGAACCTCTCCCATTTGGATTAATTGTATATGAGCTCGTTATAGATATCAAATATCAGTAGTGAAGAAATAATTAGTTTTATTATTGTAATGTTATGTTGATTAGGGTTTAGCATTTAAGGTTGGATACCTAGCTCATTGAATTAATATAAGGGTTAATTGCCCATTAAATACTGAACTTTTGTCCAATTCTGATTTTGCACACAAACTTTGAATTGTAGCGTGAAAATTACTAAATTTTAGATTTTATCTGATTTTGCTACTAATCCAAATTCCGGTCAAATATCATGTTAATATGACGTGCCAATATTTGACGTGACGTATTTATTGTTAATTTCTTATTAATAAAAAAAGAATACAAAGCAAATAACCCAATTAAATTGTCAATAACTTAATACATCAAATCAAATAATAGTATTTTTTTAATTCTCAAGTTCAAATCAATTTTTTTCTAGTTCACTATTTCACAATCGAGTACTCCAATATATAAAATAGAAGTCATTCAAATAGTATAAATATATATAGTTTATAAAAAAATTAATCTTTAGATAATGAAAATTTAATAAACTTTATTACTTAGCTAAATAATTTTTTTATATATATTAAGTTATTGATAATTAAAATGTTCTTTGGCTGACACACCTAAATTCGAAGAATCCCCTTACTATTATTGAATTTATTCAATTAAATAATTCAACTAAAAAAAATACTAGTATTATTTGATTTGATATATTAAATTACTGACAATTTGAGTTATTTGCTTTGTGTTCTTTTTTTATTGATAAGAAATTAAATAAAAAATATTATTTTGCCTACTAATTGTCACACAAGAATAAATATGCCACGTCAAAATTGACACACCATATTATATATTAGCTTGGTATTTGCCGGAATTTGGATTAGTAGCAAAATCAGATAAAATCAAAAGTTTAGTAATTATCACGTCACAATTCAAAGTTTATGTGCAAAACCAGAATTGGATGAAAGTTCAGTATTTTCTGGGCAACTAACCCTTAATATAATATATCTTAAATATTATTTTCTATTATTATAAAAATTAACTTTCATGATTTTATTAGATAAAACAAAATATAACATTGAATTAATTAAAGGGTTAATTGTTGGATTTGTATACTGAAAGCAAGAACTTTTTATGCTTGTATACATTGATTCCTGTATTCACTGTTTTATCTCCTATCTGATTGTGTTCATGTTTGCATATGTATGTTCTTTATCTCTATATAAGTAGATTATATGGTGTGTTGTAGATCACATAAAACCATATAATTGGAATAACCTTAAGAGATATAATATAATCACAGCCGAAATAACTCTAGGACAAGTTATTGGTTTAGGCTGCGGTATAGATGGAAGTAGTTTGTCTTGACTACTTATCTATACTGGTACGTCATAACGTATTGATAGGACCACCGTGAGATGTATTCTTCTATCTGACTTAAATGAAGAATCAAGATCTCGCTAACTTATATGATCTTAATACTAATAAGATTTCAGATATATATATTGATTCGTTTATCACTTTGATTTACTATGAGTGAGAGTTATATAGTAACTTGAGTACTCTGTATCTTGGGTGATAGCAGTTAATATATGATATTTGATTATCTGTATTAATACTCGTATCCGATAGAGGATAATGACATCCCCTTAAGGAGCTCAATAATGTTTATTGCGTTAAACCCTGCAGGTTGATTAAGTTCAGGCGCAATAATAAGGTTTGAGTGGTACTGCTTAAGGATTACAAAGAGATTAATTAATTTAAGCTGTCAGAGCTCTAATTAATTAATGGATGTCAGATATTTTAAATACGAGGATTTAATAAGTCTAAATACAAGCCCCGACTCAACACCGGCAATAAAGGGGTAAGTCAATATTGGTTCTCTAGTGGAATGAACTGATATTTATAAATTAATTATGGTCTGGGCTGACCATAGATAAATTAATTTATTTGAGACCCATCTTTATTCCTTGTATCTGGTCCCTGGACTGGCCCAATGTCTCCTAGCCCAAGTAGGGCTAGAAATCGCCCCACACACCAAAAAACTGGCGCCCCATCTCCTCTTCTGTATTATAAAATACAGCTGTCAGCTCTTAGAAAAATACACTGATAAAATTAGGGTTTTTGAGAGCTGTGGGAGGCGCAGGAACGTGTAGGAGGTTTCTAGCTTGGGACTTTCATAGCTCGTTGTCCATCCAACGGTGAAAGCTACAGTTCAGAAGATCAGAACTAGAGTCTTTCGACACGATCATCAACGACCTCTGCATCCGCTTTACAAGTAAGTAATTCCTAACACCTATGTGCAGCTGTTAAATTCATAGAAGCATGTTTAAGATTAATCGTTGTATGATAAATTAATAATAATCCAATAAACGATCATCGGGCAAACGGAACGTTAATTCAATTTAATATTCCTTCATAATTGCATATAAATTACTGAACTTTTAACGAATTCTCATTTTGCACATGAACTTTAAAATCTTTATTAAACTTTATTTTCATTTTGCATATTTGTCCATTTTCCGATCAAACTTTGGGCCTGAAATGACTTCAAGCTATACATTATAACGTCAGTTCTATTTTTTCACGCAATCATGTTTATGCCACACAAGCATATTCATGTCAAGCGAGTATATTTATGCCATGCTACAATGATGAAAAATAGGCAAATATATAAAATGAGAAAAAATTAATAGTTGGGTAATTTTAATAAAGATTTTAAAGTTCGTATGAAAAATGAGAATTTGTTAAAAGTTCAGTAATTTATATGCAATTAACCCTTAATTAAACATATAAATAAATATAATGAATATACATAATTTATGAAAAAATATATATACATAATAATCTGCAAAATGGTGTGGATATTGTTGCACTTACATCCACGGCATATGACAATAGCATTTTAGTTCACACATTCTTTTTTATTTTTATATATTTTGATTCTTGAAAACTTATTGTACTTGTTCACACTCACATTAAAAGAAACGTGCTCCACTCATTTTATGATTTTATTTTTAGTTTACATTCATATTGCTGTAAAATAAACGTGTTCTAATTTTAAGGAAACGTGGCCTTCAAAGTCAACCTGTCTTTTCTCGTTAATTACCAGGTTATTTTATGGGTTAACATGCAAAAATGCCCCAATTCTTAAGTTGTAGATGAAAAATGCCCTTCCTTATAAATCAAAGCATTTCATACCCTAATTGACATCTATACCCCTAAGCCATTTCAATTGGAAATTCTCTTCATTTCCCCTCATTTACCTAATTAAGCTTGACTAGTATATCGGCTGGAAACTTTCCTCGTGCCCGATAGGTTACTTCGGTAAACTGGGTCTGGACTGTGAGACAACGCCACGTACTGTTAAGTAAATAATGATTAAAATTGGATTTTGTTCAAATGATCCCGCGCTTCTCAAAATGGTATCAGAGCGGGTTTTTATAGAGGAATTATATAAATTTTAATTTATTTTATTATTAACCCATGTGGGAGGAGACTCCATTAAAAGTTTATGGATCCGGACGAGTGTCCGAGATGTGTACACTACAGGAACTCTCTCCAAAATTTGGAGATTGAAATAGGTCACTTTATTAGTGATCTAAGATGGAACAATCGAGCTCTCGTAACCAACCTAAGACGAGGAGGAGATATCGAGCTTATTCGCAATATTATTGCGAGTATCCAGGGCTATCATCGGCAACTGATGATAATGGCCACAGCCAGGGCCACCATTGAACAAAACAGGGAGGAGGCCCATCAGTCACACGATTGATGGAACCAAAAGACAAGGCGGGAGTAGCCTTTCCAGGCTACCAAAAGATCGAGCCAAGCTCTTCCGATAATGTCAATTTACGGGAGATCCAAAAGACGGTGGAATATTATGGCGTCAAGCTGTATGATCTACCGATGGAGCTGAGCAGAATATCACTCAAACAAGAGGAAATACTCATCCTCTTGCGTGATATCCAGAAAAGAATGGAGGAAATCGAAAGGCGAAAACCATGTTCCGGAAAAATTCGGAAGCAATGGACCAACGACCCAACGAATTCCCCTATATTTGAGGCAGCACCCAAGGAGTTGCAGCCGAAGGATATAATCCGAATCATGAAAGGCAAATATTATGAATAGCCTGGACAGAATCGGATTGGAAGATCTACAGGAGTTAGCAGAATCTTTTGCTAACCTCAATATGGTTGATCTAAAGATGAACCAAGGAGATGAGGTTCCCAAAACCGAGCCTCAAGAAGAAAGTTCGTCAAAAAGGGGTGGAGCTTCAGACGATGCAAGCCACTACCAACGAACTAAAAGACGCAGGCCACAGATGCGGGATACTCCTGTAGGAAAGGCCACACTTGAACCAATCCATCCATATGGATTGATTCTCAACCTCGACGAAGCCAGTTTCAAAGATTGGGAGGATCTGATCGACGAATGGGCTTCATCATTGAATATCGTAGTCACCACAATTGAATACGATAAAAAGGAGTTTGCCAAAATCTTCGAAGCCAGTTTGGCAGGAATGGCAAAACAATACTGGGAGAAAATCAACATCTCAGTAAGAGAAGAACTGTTTACTAGCACAAAACCTTATGACATCATTAAGGAGGCTACTAAACAGATAAAAATCCATTTCTTGGGAATGGGTTTTTTCGAAGGATCCGCAGAGGAGAAACGCAAGAAATATCATCAGGCACTCTACAATCTAAGATTAGTGGTGCTTGAGCCTAAAGCTCTGGATGAATTTCTACGTCTGTATACCCTATATGTTCATATGGGGGTAGTTGATGATACAACCGCCAAGGACCTTTTCTTCACAAAGTTCCCGAGTCCATGGAGGGAGATGCTCATCAACGAGTATGTATCACCAGGAGAATATCCTCTTGATAGTGCATCAAGAAGGATGTCTTATGTTCACAAGAAACTGTCCGAATGGTGCCAGAAGGCAGCGGACCTGAGGAATCTCAAGAAATTGAGGAGGCTCAACAAGAAATCCCCATTGATGTGCGACAATATTGATCTTCCAACAGAGATTGGTGCTGAGTTGCTATATCAAAGGAGGAGCCGAAAGAAACATAGGTACCAACCCTATGAAAGAAAGTCCAGAAGAAGTTCTTGGAAGCCAAGGACCATGTGGACCAGACAGAAGGCACGCTCCTACAAGTCAGGCCAACGGAGCGGACCATCCAGAAACCGATTCTCAAATCAAAAGAGAATCCCGGCGAGAAAAACTTTCAGGCGCACTCAAGCCAAAGCAAATGAAAGTTTCAAGGATTGCAACTGCTGGACATGCGGTGCAAAGGGGCATATTTCAACCAATTGCCCAGACAATGAGAAAAGGGAGATGAGAAGATTCGAATCCACACCGGATATCGAGGACGCAATCTTCTACCAGAAATTGATACCCGTGTATCAATTTGAAGATATATCCTCTGATGAGAGTATATATGAGCAAGAAGAAATCTTTAGTTCTGAGGATTCGGAGATGACCTATGGATCAACCGGAAACGAGTCAGACTAAAGAGGAGCGCGAGGTCCACCACATCCAGAAGGAGGATCAGAATGGATTCATTAGCCATTTTCTGATTCCACAGGAAGAGGTGGTGAACAAACTGGTAAAGAAACTCAATAAGGAATCCGGAGAGGTACAGACCTACCAAGGATTTTCTAATGGGAGATTGAATCGAGTTTTAAATAGCTTGATACCATCGAAGAGGAAGCATCATGTCTATTTTGGAGTTACAAACCAAGAAACGGCGCTTCCAATCGAAATCACAAGTAATCAGGTGGAAATCCAGCTGGTTCCGGCCGAGGATATCATCCAAGACCTCAAGAAAATGAAGCCAGAAGTCGCAAGCACGATAAAATGGATTCATATCGGAGCAATTCAGTTGGTGATCAAATCATCCCTCTCCCCAGGGACAGACCAACCAATTGATGTCGTACTTTGCGACAAAAGGATCAGAGATGCCAAAGCTTCAGTTCTTGGAGCTTTTTCAGGCAACCTCTATGCCAAAAGGATTATAACAGAATTCTATCCACAAATCTCTTATAATCTGCAAGATTCATCCTTCAGTCGGGCCCTGACACTCTATCAGGACTACAAGAAGAAGGAGCTAATGACGGATGGGAATAGGCCATACTCACTGACTTATCAAGTCTCGTATGCCTTATCAAATTCTCATCACACGGAATTATTTCTGGGAAAGAAATTCATTGAAATTCCAGAAATATTCAAGGAAGTGGCCAAGGCGGTCAATCTAAACAAAGTGGCGACTCCTCAAATCGAGGAAATCGACATTGATATTGGAGACAAGCCGGTGCTTAGCCATACTCAGAGTCTCAGACTGGGAGCACCAAGGCTATCATTCCAAGGAAATAGGCTTACCTCAGGGCCTATAACAAGGAGCTTCTCTCAATCATACGAGAGAATGGCGATCCAGGAAACACCAGTCTCAGACATAAGGGTCAAATTCAAATGCCCCGAAGGATGGAGACAGGTTTCCACAAGATTTGATACAACAAACGGGGAAAACAAGTTTCCTTGCAGTATGTTGTATTATCTGGCAAATCCAGGCGATAACCGATATATCGGAACTCTGGAGGTTGGAGGTTTTGAAATCCAGACCGAAGGCCAAGCCGGACAAGAAGCAGACGTCCTAATCTTAGGACGAGATTTCCTTGACAAATATAAACCATGGTCATGGAAATCAGGAGGAATGGAGATCACCATTGGACGTCAAAGAGTGATGATCCAATGACAAGTCCATTCTCGATATACATCTCTGTAGGGATGTTATACGAGAAATACAAAGCAGAATATTTTGCTGCTTATGTGGATTCAGGAGCAGGAATCTGTACAGCAAAACGAGGAGTCTTTCCAACAGAAGTGGAAGAAGATCTACCCCGAATTGCAGGAAGGGATTTCTCCAAGAAGATTTTACTCTTATCAAAAGGAGTAAAACAAACGGAAATATTGATCGGCGGAGCAGGTCAGACACCTTGGTACAAGGTCAAGACTCCACCAATTTATTTCCATGATACCGGAGCAGATATATTATTCGGAAATAATTTTCTGCAAAGTTTCAAGAGGTATATTCAAGACAATGAAGCCAGGAGGCTAGTGTTCACAACCAATTGTGACCACAAAATCATTGTGCAAAGGCTCAATGGAGCTTTTCATCGCTCGATGCCAATCAAATTTCGCAGCAAGCGTGGTGATGATGGCAGACTCCGGCGACCTCAAATGAAGGATCAAAGGAGATTCGGAGAAGTTTTGCTCAAATGCAGAACAGAGGGATTCCCAGATCTCTCCAAGGAAGAAATCCAAATCCTCAAAGTATCCCTGATATCACACCAAGATATCAAGGAAGAAGAACAGGTGTCCATTGCCGACGTCAAAAGGAGAATCCAGAAGTGTTACCACGAGAATCCTTTGGCATGGTGGGACAAGAACCAGCTCAGAGCAACCTTAAAAGTTAAAACTGGAAAGGAGCATGAGTTTGTTAGATTCAGACCTATCCTGATGAACCCTCAAGATCAACAGGATATGGGGAGTATAATCAAGGAACACCTTGATTTAAAGTTGATCGAAGATGGAAGATCACCCTACAGCAGTCCGGGATTTCTGGTTCGGAATCATGGGGAGATCAAGCGAGGAAAACCAAGATTGGTCATTAATTATAAAGGGATTAATGACATTCTTGAGTTTGACGGATACTTCATCCCAAGCAGAGAACACCTTATCGACTGCATCAGAAATGCAAGGGTATTCTCAAAGTTCGATTGCAAATCAGGATTCTACCAGATTCGCATGGATGAAGGGAGTAAGAAGTTCACAGCCTTCTCAACTCCACAAGGACATTATGTCTGGAATGTCATGCCAATGGGGTTAGCCAACGCGCCTCAGATATTCCAAAGAAAGATGGATAATCTATTCAAAGATTATTCTTCGTTTATGTTTGTTTATATTGATGACATCCTTATTGCATCAAAAAACATTCATGAACATGTTAGGCATCTGGAGATCTTTGCCAATGTTTGCCAACAAGAAGGACTTGTGCTGTCAGAAAAGAAGGCAGTCATAGCCACCCAGAAGATGGAGTTTCTGGGGATCGAGATTGATGAATCTGGAATCATTCTACAAGATCACATTGTGGAAAAGGTCCAGAACTTTCCAGAAGATCTCAAGGAAAAGAAGCAGCTCCAAAGCTTTCTCGGAGTTGTTAACTTTGCAGGAATGTTTATCAAAAATCTTGCGGAGTACAGGAAAATCTTTAGTCCATTACTAAAGAAAGATGTTCCATTCATATGGAAGGAGGAACATAGAGAGGGTATGAAGAAGTTGAAAGAGATTTGCAAAAATCTCCCAAAGCTTTCAATACCACAAGACGAGGATGATTTGGTCCTCTACACAGATGCTAGTGATTTCTGGTGGGCAGCAGTGCTTACAAAGATCACCCCATATGGAGAAGAACCTTGCAGATACTGTAGCGGTCTTTTCTCCGACGACGAGGCTGTGCGATGGCACATCAACGAGAAAGAATTCTTTGCAGTGCGAAAGGCGTTTAAAAAAATGGCCGCTTTTCTTACTGGCTAAAAAATTCGTTTTGAAAGTTGATAACACTAACGTTAAAGCTTTCTTAACAAAAAAGTTTGAATCTAAACCCGAAAGGGCTAGATTAATTAGATGGCAAGCAGAATGCCAATATTATGATTATGATATTGTCGTTTTGAAATCTGATCAGAATGTCCTTGCAGATTTCCTTAAAAGAGATGGAGCTCCCTGAAGCGGAGGCCATCGAGGCAATACAAGGGCAGCTCTTTGAAAGCTTAGAGCTGCTACAACAAGAGTGGCACAGATGTGTGCTGCATACTAAACAAGCAGGAAAGATACAAGCGGCTGATGAGGCCAAAGTATCTAGCCAAATCGATGTCTGTTTCATGAAGATGTTCAATCTTCAGGAAGCAACTGAAAAGCCGCTCTTGCGCGCTGTCCGTGAAAATCGGGCAAAAGCAATGCTTTCCGTACAGGGCGGATTACCTGTAGCAGGGGATTCAAGTACCCCTAGCCCAAGTCCTGAGAGAATGGCTTCACAGCCGGACGCTCGAGGAAAAGATGTTGTTAAGGGGTCACTCCCTGAACCAACATGTCAACCCTCCACCTCTGGGGTAAAAGAGGGAGAGATCAGCCTTAGGCCCATGACAGGCCAAGTTAAGGTTGATACTAATCTGATTATTTCTTCTCCTTCTTGGCAAAATTATCAAGACAGGTGGGAGAAACTTCTTACGAGAAAGGGCATTAATCCGGGAAATTGCCGGGTTGATGTTGCAGGAAAATATCCAAGGGTTTGGTTTACTCCAGGAGCCAATCCCAATGATGTTAAAGAATGGTATGAATTCGGGGCATTAGCTTCAGTTTATACCACTTCTCCGGCCTTCACCGAGATCAAGGGTCTGCCTAAATGGATCCAGAAAACGGTGTTCGATACTTGGGAGAACAACGAGTCCCTCAAAAGGGGAGATGTTCTGGGATTGTACTTCTTCAGTGCAGCTCCAGAGCCAGTAGGCAAAGGAGTCTACGAAGCCTTCCATTTCATTAAGCTTCGGAGACCAGATACAGGAGCCTTGAACCGAATCAAAGTTCCTGAGTTTAATGCCGCAATCGTCTCAACATTCACGGAGGATCAAATCTCCACGAGGCGAGCATGGGGTCTATGGGTCTGTCTCACAGAGATGGACAAAATGAAGTCCAGATTTAAGTTCTTTCAGAGCTCAGATCTGGGAACGTTCCTGGTCAACACAATGACAGGAACAACAACTCAGTTTGCCGAACAATCTTTCGAGCACAAGAGGCAAACTATCTGGGAAAACAAGATAGCGGGGAGCAAGGAGACTCGCCGCAAATTTTGCAATATGGCTCATGTAAGCCATTGGATCGAGAGAGTCTGCGACCAATGTTCGTTGCAGAAAGAACCTGAATTCGGCAAAGGTTTCCTCCCGAAACCTGACAGAAGGAGGTTCCGGTCTGATGAGCACGACGAACGTCAGACTCCAAAGGGAAGAACTCCTCGGGCACCAAAAAAGTAAGGTGGCCGACAAAGCAAGGTGAATCATGTGATTCACAGCAAGGATCGCACCCACAAAAGAAACGACAAAAGTGGGTGGAAGAACAGGAGGACCACTCAACGCTCCAGGACAAAAGTGAGTGGAAGGAAAAGTAGCCGGCCCCTACCAGCATTATCACAAGACGATAAGGCGAGGGACCAGCACCATGTGATACCACCAACTAGTGTCAGCAATCAAGGCCGACAAAAGAAGGTGGAGGTCATTTTCAAACAAGCTGGCCACGAAGAAAGAATCCGAGGCCACCAACCGAGCAATAATAGAGGGGCTCAAACCTCTATATAAACACAAGTGCTGAAGAGAAGAGATTAGCGGGAAAATTCCACAACTTTCTCACACTACAAACTCTCTCTTCAGAATCTATCATTGTAATTTTTATTTTCTGTTTTTCAAAGTTTTTCAGTTTTTTAATTTTAGTTTTTAAATTTTATGTACACAAGTATTAGCTACTATGAGTAGCTAAACAAGTAGTCTCCTCCATTGGGGAGTATATTATGAAATAAAATAATTTTTATATAATTCCTCTATAAACGCTTAGTTTTTGTCCAACTATTCCGGTTTAGTAGAAAATATTTTCTTTTCATTTTTCAACAAAAATATTTTGAGTCGACACACAGTGAAGGAGGGTTTCTGATTCCTGAAGGTGACCATTCGGCGAAAGCCGAAACACAGTGAAGGAAGAAGGTTGCAACCATCACTTGCGAGTGTGTGGTTGGACGAAGGCCGTGGAGGCAAGAAGTCCGTAAAACGCGATTTGACTCCAGAAGGTGACCCGTCGACAAAGAGGTATACTGTTGATTAATGTTTTGAAATTAATTTTGAAGTTGTACGGAAGCATGTTGGGCCTGATTATGTATTAATCGAATATTGATAATTTGAACAAAATATGGTTTAATGGTGGATTTATTGAGAATTTCATGCTAAAGGGTAGAATGGACCATTGCAAACATTTAGGGCATAGGATGCTTAAGTTTATAAGAAAGGGTATTTTTCATAGACAACTTAAGGTTTAGGGCAATTTTAATTGTTACCCTTATTTTATTCCCTTCTTCCACGCAAAAAAAACAAAAAACAAAAAAAAAAGGTCCTATGTGTCTATATTGATCAAGCGGTAAGATGTTAATGTCAATACCAAAGGTTTTAGGTTTGAGTCTCCTGTGAAGCAGTTTTTTAATTTTTTATTTAATATTATAAATTTATTAAAAAAAAGAAAGAGAGAGAGCCTCTAAAAGCGTGTGTCTGAGACACTAAATGACTCTCCTTTTCAAAAGGTCATTAGTTCAAGTCTCACCGAAATCGTGTGAGTTATATTATTTTTGATTTATTGGATTGTATTTGTATGGTTAGTTGTAATAATATGATTACCATTTGATTATTTTATCAATATAATATATAATTTCAGACATAATATATTGTACCTTAAAAAAAAAAAAGAGGGCCCCATCTCTTTATTGTTTTTTAAATTACTTTTTGCAATTTTATACTTCTTCTATCCCCCAAAATATGTATAGTTAATCACAACACGAGTATTAATAAAAAGTTGTTTGGAGTATTGATAGTGGAGAAAAGATCTCACTTTGAAGGTATAATTAAATAGATTATAGGTAATAATGTAAGTTATAAGGATAAAATTGTGAAAACTATGTGTGGAGTAGTGTCCAAGAAATAGAGTGTGCATAAATTTAGGAGGACATACCAAAAAGAAAATATATACATAAAATTTAGAGGTAATTGCCCCTAAATACATAAATTATCACAAATTTCTGGAATTGCACACCACTTTTAAATTCAGCCCCACAATACATAACCTTTGATATTTTTCTAATTTTTCCCATGGCATCTAAAACTCCCAAAATCAGAGATGACGTGGATGCCGGATTATCTACATGGACTCGCCGATCGTTTAATTAAAACGACGTCGTCCTAATTGATAGGAAATGACGTCGTTTCCAACCTTAAATCCCAAATTAATTCTTGATTTCCATCCCTAACTTCACCCCCTTTGAATGCGTCTGTCCCTGAGAACCAGAGAGCGCCGTTGTCGTCTTTGAGAATCAGAGACACCAAGGGAGCGCCGTCGACCACTCTGTGCTCACCGTCAACCAGGGAGAGCGCTCGACCAGAATTTCGAGCAGTAATTGCTCTAATTTTCGCGACCAGAATTGCGAGCCCTAATTTTCGCGAGCTTGAAGAACGTCAGTGCTCACATCTGAAATTGAGAGCGTGAAAATTCAACCATTGAAATCGTGAAAATTGAGAGTGTGAAAATTCGTCCATTCGACGTTTGGTGTCTTCTTCGAATTAGGGCTCTGCTCGAGTCCTTCGACTCTGGTTCTTCAATGCCTGCGAGTTCGCGACAGATGCAGTTATTCACGGACGCAATTAGGGCGTCTTCACGGACGCAGCTCTCTCAAGTTCGCGACAGACGCGACGCTCTGGTTCGCAATGTGGTGAAGTCGCGAATATGGTTCTTGAATCTCCCTGGTCGACGATTTCAGAAGCTCGCACTCAGAGGGAGCAATTAGGGCTTGCACTCCCTTGGTGTCTCTGATTCTCTAAGAAGATAGACGCGGCGCTCTCAATTTCTCTCCAGATTAAGGCTTGAACTTCTAAAGGGAATAGAGAATTTCAGACATTTTTTTTAGTCGAGGGAATTTCAGACTTGATTTCACTAAATTACTAGGAACAACATCGTTTCCTAATTTTCGTTTCCACGTGGCGTTCGGCGAGTCCACGTAGATAATCCGGCGTCCACATCATCTATGATTTTGGGGGTTTTAGATGCCATGGGAAAAATCAGAAAAATATCAAAGATTATATATTGTGGGGCTGAATTTAAAGGTGGTGTGCAATTCCAGAAATTTGTGATAATTTATGTATTTAGGGGCAATTACTCCTAAAATTTAAGATAGTAACTTAGACTGATTTAGTAACTAGGACAAAAATTCTGAACTTGCAAAATTAAGTAGGATGCTAATCAATAAGTAATGCAGCCGTAGGACAATTTTCGTCCAATTTTAAGAGTTTTGCTCTGAGAATTGTTCTGCAAATGTATTACTTATCAATTAGTGTCATACTTTTGCAAGCCCATAAAATTTTATCATATTTTCTAATCAATCTAAGTTATTAATTAACGTAAAAAACCCTCTAATTCGGAGTTGAGAGCAGTGCTAATGCTAGGAAGGTAAATGGCGCCCCATTTGGGGATGTATACCTCAGGCACGAGGATAGAGAGAGGCAGAACTACGCAGTAGAAGAAGAATGTGAAGAAGTGGTCGAGGATCTTTCGCACGAAGAAGTTGTAGATCACGTAAAACTTCTTGTACATTGTTACTTATTGCAATTCAAAAATTTAATTTGACATTACAATTTGCATAATATGATTAGCAAATCAAATTTAATTAATAAGAAGATAAGAACCTTGTTTGTTGAGATTCCCATCATCATTTTCCTAAGGAGATTAGCCGGCCCACAAGACCACATGTACTGCTGGAACCTGAGGCTTTAAAAGTACATGAAAGTTCGCTATATGCCTACACCAACAACTAGGGAGGTTAATTTGGTCAACCCACCGAGTTTCGGCTAGTCCTATCGGGTTATGGGTTATTGGTGCGGGTTAATTGGGTTAAATTTTTTTTATATTAGAAATTTTCAACTCTAACTCTAAATATTCGAGTTTCGGGCTAGTCCATCAGCCTAGTTGGACTCAAAAATTTATTTAAACAAAATAACTACTATATTTCTCTTGACAATATTATATTTATAATAAGTAAATAAATACACGCATAAATACGTAACTTCTAAATATTTCATGTTAAGTATTGGATTAAAAATATAGAGAAGTGAAATGATAAGTATCATCTTATTATACTAATTTTCATAAGCAAAGTAATAAAGTTGAAAATCAAATAACGATAAAATTTTCATATAATCAAGCCAACACATTATTTTCGGGTCAGCTCTATAGGGTTTCGGGTCGACCTTATCGGGTGTCGGGTTATTTGAGTTGTGATTTTTATCGGGTTGAAAATTTTTAGCCCTAACCCTCCCAAATTTCGGGTCAGCCCACGAGTTTCGAACTGGATTGACATCCGTACTAACAACACCAATTACAAAAATCAGTTTCGTTTCACATTTCTCATCATATACTAGGCACGATTTTTAAGAAACGAATAGTTTATAATAAAACAAGAAATATAAAATAACCTTTTGCCTTTATCAAAAAATATAAAAGAGAAATTAAAATGTTATATGTTGTAAATAATGAATTATATGAGGTTATTTATTATGTATTGACTTTCCATTTTAGAAAGTGATATGTTAAAATGAGATGTCCAAATGAAAAAAATGTGACCTATTCAATTGAGACGGAGAAGTAATGAATTTTTGACCTGAAGATCGTCGAGATAAAGAATTTTTCAACCTCTGAGACCAGCATGAACGGCAAGATCCATGTCTTCCATCGTCCTTCTATCATTCCATCCTCCAGCGTCGTTGATTGCTGCAATCCTTCATTCCACCCATTCCTATTTTTCATCACAAAGATTAATATTTTTTGAAATAATAATTTATTTAGATAAAAAATAGGTAAACTTTGGATTCTTACTAGTGAAGCCTAAAAATGCATGAGTGGCTGAACCTAATTCTTGTTTATGTTTAATGTAATCGATGGTATTTCAATTATTGTAATTTCTAAATTTAAATTAAATCAAAATTTTAAAATTTAAAACTAATTTATATGAGTCAATATGATGAGCCAGTCAACCCAATAGACTTAAGTGAACCCGTAGCATGGATGAGTCAAGCATTAACTCAACCAATGCTATCCTCTAAGATTTTGTTAATTTTCTATTTACTTATTTACACCTATTAGCAAACATTTATTGAAGTTAATAATCAACAATAAATAGTATTATAATTTTTTTATCTAAAAATATATTACTATTTTGAATAAATAAATCATGTTAAATAAGAGGCAATACGTGCATCACACGCAAACTTTATTAATATTTTAAAAAGTATTCCTTGTTTTCTTAGACATATTATTGATTTTAACTTTGAGGTGGTCTTGGGTACAGCCGAGTGTACCGTACAATTGGGTTACACCTTCACTTAAATTTTGACCCGCACTCTGATTTGAACTCATATCCTGACCCAACCCATATATATATAATACTATTCTGGGTATGGGTTAACCCGATTGTACGGTATACTCAGGTGTACCCAAGATTTTGTGTTTAACTTTAAGTAAACAACAAAGATAAGCATATGTTATATTTCTAATATTATTAATTCAAATTAAAAATCATCATCGTTTTAAAAGTTCAAAGTATTAACTTCAGAATAACTCTAGATTATAAAGCCCCAAACTCAAAAAGAAACTCTAGATTATAGAGACTCGCGGTCTATAATCGGGCCTGACCCGACTAAGAGGGTGTTTGGCTAAACTTATTTTAAAGAGCTTATAAGCTCTTGGAGCTTATAAGATGTAATTTTTAAGAGATTATAAGTTGTTAAAGTGTTTGGATAATTGAGCTTATAAGCTAGAGAGAGAAAATATTTTTTAGAGAGAAAATCAAAGTGAAATGAACTTGAATGATATATGATGAAAATAATAAGTTATAGTTGACAAATATTTATAAAATAATTGTTGCATATGAGATTATAAAAAAATAAGTTGGGGTAGATGAACTTATTTTTTGGGAGCTTATAAGCTCTTGGAGCTTATAAGCGTTTTAAGAGCTTATTTTGCCAAACATTTTGAAGGAGCTTATACGCTCCTAAGAGCAACTCCAATGCTTGTGTCTTAGAGGAGTGTCTTAGGAGTGGGCCCCACCTAAGGCACACCCCTCTCCAATGCATTGTGTCTTAGGTGGGTGCTTAAATCCCCATTTCCACAAAATTCATATTCTACACTTTTATTTTAAAATTTCTAATTTCATTAAAAATAAAATTAAACATTACAATAATTAAACTAAAATTAAAAACATAATTAAAATACGATAATAAAATAAAAAATAACATAATTTCCTAATTTAAATAAGCCCTCGACGCTTGAGCACTTCTTGGACCCGTCGTGTCCTTGTTCAAGAGCTTCATATCCATCTCCTCCCGTTTCATCTCGGCTTGCATTTTTTTGTCCTCGGCGATTTACCCGTTTTGAGAGCATGCTCCCTCATGCTTTCGGCCACCTTCTCGAGGGCGTCGGAGAACGTCGAACCTCCTCCCGAAGACCCTTCTCCCTTCTTCGCCTTGCTCTTGTCTCGCTTTGCCGCTTTTTGGCCTTGGGGTCTCGTCGTGACACTCGGCTCCGAAGAAGTAGTGGTTGCTCCACCATCGGAGCCCTTCGACTTTTTTGCGGAGTGGACATCCCCGGCTTGCGATGTGAATCTTTGGCATTCGCGAAGCACTTTCCAAGCTTTGACGTAGGAGAATTGCTTCTTAAAATTCGCCTCGAACATCGTCTGGGCTTGTTGGAAGATTTGATCGTCGCTCATACCACTCCCCCAATTGTCCTTGCAAGTGTTGTAGAAGCCTTCGAAGAATTTCGTCTCCTTTTGGACACGGGCGAAGTGGGACTTGAGATGATCCGGCTTTCGCGGCGGTGCTCCCGACGTATTAAGCGCGTTGAACTTCTCCGCGACTGCTCCCCAATATTGGAGCAACTTTTGGAAGGTCCCCAAAATAGGATTGTGGGTTGCCTCCGCCCACAAGATTGCCACGAGCTCGGACTCCTCGCTAGAATATGTAGCGCGGGTGCCCTTGGCTTTCGGCTTCACCTCCTCCGGCTCTTCTTGGACGTTGGCGTTCGCCGCCGGCGTGGGAACATTTCCCGTAGCTAAGACATTGGAGGCTTGTGAAAATGGAGCAAACCCCATCATTGGAAGCCTCGATCCGCCTTGTTGCTCGAGGTATTCATCGAATTCACGATCCACTTAAAAATGTAGAAGAGATAATTGTTGTTGGGAGAGAATTGTAGTTGAAGATATTGGTGAATTTGAAAGAGTGGAAGAGTGGTATTCATAGAAGGAAAAAAAAAATCAAAATAGCCGTTGCTTGGAACGGTCGAATTAAAAAAAAAATAAAAAATTATCCAACGGTCAGTTTTTTTTTAAAAAATAACGATTTTCGATTTTTTTTTAATTGTGCGCGTCCTTCGGACGCGCCATACGCCTTCGCCTTTCGCCCCGGGTCTTGCCTTCGACGTCGCCTCGCATCTGCCCGGGTCGCCAGCGCGCACGCCACCTCCTCGCCCCGCGTCGATCCAACGCTCGCAACGAGCGCTGGAAATGCTCTAAACAACTTATAAGCTGTTTTGAGGAGCTTATAAGCTCAGTCAAACATCCTCTAAATCTGGGGGAATTATCTGTTTTTAGTGGCCTATAAATAGGAAACACCTTGTCGACAAATCCATTATGAGCTTCATTATATTATCTTAATTAAAAAAGGCTCTTGTGTTTTTCCATTTTACCAAATATTTTGCAATTTCTATTTCACTTGTTATAATGGATAATATGTGGCTTGTAGAAAAGAAGAAAAATACTAGAAGAATAATAGCACAAAAAAAAAATTGTATGTCACAAACAAAAATCATATCGTAAAGACAGCAAACTCTGCTTCTCAAACAATTTTTAGTCTGAATGATGCAACTTCCTATACACAAATAGAAGAACCTGAATACCTTGTTTGCCATGATATTCAACCAACTGTCAAAGACATCTTAAAAAGGTACAGGAAATTATTGTTAGTCTGGGTACTACAATTATGATTACAATTTTTATGATTACCACTGATTATCTTTCATCGTTTGAATTAGACAAGGGCCCCAATCCTCGTGGACTTTTTTGCAAAAACATGAGATTCTTTATGTCAAGGAAACCCAGTATAAAATATAAATCAAAAGAGTGATGCTAAACAACCATATTGTGATCACCCACAAATTACTTAAATAGAAAAAATAATAATTAATTTAACTTATTTTTTAAAATAAAACTAAAATTTAGTTATTTTATTATATTTTCTATATTGTAGTTATTTTTTGTAATTTTTTATTTTAATTAAAAATAAAATAAAATTGAAAAATGCAAAAAATATGGGAATCTTTTTGTATCCTTGGTAAAGGTAAGCAAAAAACCTACAATTATTGCTATAGCCTATAATCATATCACACGTCCCTTTTCCTGTTTCCTTTACCAACATGCTTCACGTTGGCCCAACCCAAACATAGTGAATTTGCACTTCAAACCTACTTAAATAAATATAAAATTGCTGAGTTTTTTTTTTGTAATTTTTTTATTTTAATTAAAAATAAAATAAAAATGAAAAATGCAAAAAATATGCGAAATCTTTTTGTATCTTTGTAAAAGGTGAGCAAAAAGCCTACAATTATTGCTATAATCATATTCACACGTCCCTTTTCTTGTTTCCTTTACCAACATGCTTCACGTTGGCCCAACCCAAACATAGTGAATTTGCACTTCAAACCTACTTAAATACAATATAAAATTGTTGAGTTTTTTTTTTTTTTTTTTGAGAGTATATAAAATTGCTGAGTTAAACATGAAAACACTTTATATAGCGCTCTCTCTCTCTCTCAAGCAGAAAAGCTTGTTCAATGATCACCATGATTTTTTGTTATGGGGCTTCGACATTAAATGTTTGGGCTTCATAAATCAGCTATACACCCAGAGAGAGATGGTCTTCATTTACTACTATCATTTATTGGGAAGCTCTAATTGGGCCGCCTCAAATTACGCCTAGAATAAAAAAGGGCTGTAGCCCGCATATCGAATCCCTAAAAAGAAAGCAGCTTTAAAATCAGAACAACTTCATTATGGGCTTCATTTAAAAATACTCCATGTCCCAATTTGATAATCCACAGTACTTTTTTACGTATATCAAGAAAATATAAATAATAGTTTTTGAAAAATATAATTTAATGTATTTATTTTATTTTGCTCTTATTTAGTGTTCTACATATTAATCTTCATGAACTTTGAATAAATTTATATGATCAATGGAAGTAATTCAAGTAATGGAATAGGCCACCGAAAACCAACTGAAATACAAATTATACAATATAAAATTACTACTACATACTATCATGGGCGGATTTACTTAGGGGCTGCACCCAGTGCAACCCCAATCTTTTTTTCTTCTATATATATATATATATATATATATATATAATATTTAGCTTAATATGTACATAGTTTAATTCATAGCCCAGTCTAGCCTAAAAAAAGATAGTTTTTTTTAACATAATAATAAAAGTAAATTTAATTTATTAAAACTAGAATAATTTTTAAAAAATGTATAGATGTAGCTCTTTATTTGCTTCAAATGTACCTATTATTGAATCAATAAAAAGAGTACAACTATATATTATATTAAGTGATTGATTTCTAATTTTTAGTTCATTAAAATTTTATTTAGACACACAAAAAAAAAGTACAGACTGTCCAAAAAATTTTGTATTTAAAAAGTTCAGCTCCCCCTATCGACAAATTCTAGATCCGCCCATGCATACTATCGGCATATCTTTTATGTATTTAAATGCAATTCAACGGATGTAGTTTTGAAAATAAGTTCATTTTATATCGTCTGAATATATCTACTTTGCAATAAACTTTGGTTCTGCATCAATTGACGAGAAGTTCATTATGCTAGTTGGCTATATATAATCACTGAAAACTGATAGCTCGAAAAGTGAACTTAAAGTTTAATAGTACTAATAATTTTTCATGTGATTTGTTTGTTTAATAAATATTTTAATATGATTTGTAAAATCAAATTCATTTAGAGTAGTGTTATTTAGACAAAATTTATTCGGATATATTTTTTAAATACTTTAAAAAATTGATTTATTTAAAATTTTGATTTAAATTTTAAAATAATTTAGTTAGTTTTATTATTTTCTCCACACTGTAATTTTTAACATTTTTTAAATTTTTATTATTTTTTTGGGTAAATGTCACTTTATGTCCCATCGTTTGGCCGAATTATCGATTATGTCCCAACTTTTCGATAATATCTAATTGATATCCAACCTACCAATATTTTTTTGATTGTGTCCTGTTAAAAGTTTTCGGCGCTCAGAAGATGATGTGGAACGCCGGAAATTAATTACGTGGATTTATTAATCCACTTAGAATTGTCAGCATTATAAATATTTTTTTAAAAAAATCATAATTCTTACGTGGCACTCTTAACGACACCGTTTGAACAAAAATATGAAATCAATAACAAAATTTGCATTCTTTCTTAGTTTGTCTCCCTACAGTTGAAAGAAGAGAGGAGATTGAAGAACCTCTGTGAAATTCGAAGAAATCGCAAGGGTCGATCGACGGCGCGACATTCCCTACATTTAAGTGGTGAAATCGATTCCTTAAACCAGACATTGAGCGACGGTGAATGCTCCAATCGGTAGGCTGATTTCGAACCTCAGTATGTTCCTTGCCATTCTCATGCACTTCTCATATCTCTAACACAACAAAGTCCACAGCTGTAAACGAGCCGAGCCGAGCCGAATACAAGCAGGCTCGAGCTCGGCTCGTTTAAATATTCGGGTGTTCGAGCTCGGCTCGAGCTCGATTCGAGCTTTTATCTTGATGATCGAGCTCGGCTCGTCACCCACATACTAAGCTCGAGCTCGGTTCGAGTTCGGCTCGGGTGATGCTCGATAATGTCGAATTCGAGCTTGAGCTCGAGCTCGTCTCGTTAGATGTTCGTATATATGATGTTCAAGCTCGAATTTGTTATAAATTTAAGAAAATCTTCTTAATTAATATGGTATTCGAGTTCGAGTTTGACTCGTTTAAGGCTTGTGTACTAACTCGATTGAAGGCTCCACTAAAGGTTCGTGAACAGGCTCGCGAACATGTTCGCGAACAATCGAATTCGAACATGTTCGCGAGCTCAACGAGCCGAGCACTGTCAGGCTCGAGCTCGGCTCGATAACAATTTCGAGCTCGAAATCAGGCTCGAGCTTGGCTCGTTTATTATCGAATCGAGCTCCGAACGAGCTTTTTTCGAGCCGAATCTCGAATAGCTCACGAGTAGCTCTGTTCATTTACAGCCCTAGGTACAATCAATCTACCCACTCTAACAAGAATATCCTCAACTACCCCACAATGATACCTTACTGATCTATCCGCCAATTGCAAGCACATGCGAGTGGGTTTCAAATTGCCTAACTCTAGTTGTTTAAAAATATAATACGACATCAAGTTTATCCCGACCCCCAAATCAAGCATCCTCGATGCTTCCTTACCATTCCCCAAAGCAATATTAATGACAAACTACCTGGATTACGTTGTTTGGGCGGCAAGGGCTATTGCATAATGGAGTTTGCAACCTCAGACACAAGAATCTTCTCGTTGTCCACGAACTTTCTCTTCTTGGAGGCCAACTCCTCAAAGAACTTCACGTAGGCCAGGACGTTCACGTCCAACATAGGCAAGTTGACATTCACCTTCGCCAACATGTTGTAGAAGTCGATGAATTGTTGGTCTTGCTTCTCATATCTCAACCGACTTGGGTAAGAAATCGGCAGTCTATAGGGCTTGGAGGCCTTGTAAAGCTTCACCTCGAGCTCTTATTTCTTCTCATCTTCTCTTCGTGGGGGCAACTCCTTCACAAGCTCCTCCACACGGGTTTCTTTAGGGAGCTCATCAGTAGGGCCTTCCACCTTGTTTGGTGGGGCTGGAACCCTTGGCTATGAAGCTTCCCTTGCTGTTGCTGCTGCTGAATCTGGTTCAAGGTACTAGAAAGTTGGCCAACAGTTGTCTTAAGGCGCTTGATAGTAGCGGACTGAGACTCTATGTTCTGCTTGGTCATCTTTATGAAGGATTGCATCGTATCCTCAAGAGACAACTTCTGAGGTGGAACTTGCTTCTGAAACTGCGAGGGGGCATTCTGGTACTGCTGCAGCTGCTAGAAATTCCCTTGTTGCATGGGAAACTGTTGGTACTGCTGCGGATACTGCTGCTGATACTGCTAAGGGTAGTACTGCGGCTGAGGTGGATAGAACTGTTGCTGGCTCTGATAACCCATCTACGGTGGAGGTCGACGAAACTGATTGCCTTGATTGGATCCTGACCCTTGGTCAGGGGCTTGGTTCCTCCATCCCGAGTTCTGCTGACTCCTCCAACCAGAGCTTGGACCTTGTTGGCCTTAATTGTACATAGGGTGTTGCTCAAACTGAGGTCTTCCCGAGTAACCTTGCGCAGCATAGACCTCGGCCTCTCCTTTGGGTGTGTACTCCCCCATCCTGTGGCACTCATTGACTCCATGGCCATACTCGCCACAAATGCCACAACTCTCGATATTTGGCTCACGGGTAGGAGGTGGTTCCACCTTACTCATCTTCAGTTGATGTATCTCCCTCATCATCTTGGCCATCTGCTTCTACAGCTCATAGTTAGGTGCCACTGCACTAGCCTCGACCTTCCTTTCTAGGACTGATTTCTACTGTGAGCTCTCAGGCTCTCAGCTAGGGTCTTAAAAATCTCCTTGAGCTCGTCGGCGGTCTTCTTAGCAATGTTACCTCCTGTCGTGCTATCCACCATAAATTGGGCAGTTTGCACCAACCCGTCATAGAAAAACTGCATCAACATAACTGGGGCTAATTGGTGCTACGGGCATTGGCGGATGAGCTCTTGAAATCTCTCCCAAGCCTCATGAAATGGTTCGTCGGCTCCTTGGATGAAGTTCATAATCTGAGCTCTGATCTCTTGTGTCTTATGATTAGGGTAGTACTTCAGCATGAACTTCTCACAAGCTTTCCCCTAAGTGGTTATGGAGTTAGGCGGCAGAGATAACAACCAGGTTCTCGCCCGATCCTTAAGTGCATAAGGGAGGCACTTAAGCTTCAGCTGCTCTTCTGTTAGCTCCAACAAGGGAAAAGTCTTCGCTTGAGTGCAGAAGTCTCGGATAAACTACAGGGCATCTTCATTAGGCATCCCATAGAAGAGAGGTAACAAGCTTGAATCATCAGGCTTCAAGTTATAATTTTTGACGGCAGTGGGGAGTACTATGTCCGAGGTGTTTGTGGCCCCAATGACGGGCTGGGTGAAATCTCCCATATACTGCACATTCATGTCTGCCATGTTTTCTTGGTCGTGAGCGGGGTGTACTTCTTCATCCTCTTGTTCACGATTTTCACCGTTCTCTAACGGCTCTTCTAAATGGACAAAGTTTGAATCCTCAAAGACCTCCAGAGTGGAGTTTGACTCAAGTTTCTCCTCACAGACTTGCTCTTGAGTCACCGTTTCCACAACGTCTCTCAAACTGAACTCGGACTCCTCCTCCAAGCTAGACAAGACCTCTCGAGGCCGGTGGATGTTGTCGTAGTAAGGTGCTAACATTCTCTTCAAGCTTCTGTGACCTTGCATACACAATACTAGCAAACAAATCAAACACACCGGAGGGAGAAAATAACCGAGTTAAAAAAAAAAGAAACAAAATAAACATGAAAAACAAATGTAACACAATCAAACGCCTAAAGCCTTCATCGACACCTAAGGGATTGACTCGCAATCATACGAGATCGTCCTAGTGTAGTAAGTTAACCCAAGTTGTCTCACAATGAAGGCTAAACAGGGCTCTGATCACGCTACGTACAGAAAACAGGAAATAAACCTAAACACTCTAATCGGAAGTTTGGTGTGACGTATTCTTCCTTACCTAGGCAGAAAATAACCAACATAAAAGTAACTAGACTATGAAAACAATGTCAAGCTTAAGACAAGTAAAAATAATTAACATCCCAATGAAACTAAATACTAAGAAATGAAACGATAACGAATCAACAAGCTAAAAGGAAATTCAACAAGTAAACATCAATTACTCATGCAATCAGAAATATAAAATAAAGCAACCAATAGAAAATAGCTAGAGCAAAAATAAATTATCTTAAGATGAAATTGATCTAACCAAATCGTGGAATGGAAAGTCGATGAACAATCACAATAATCATAAACATCAAGAACATGAATTGCGGCAATAAACATTTACTATCAATGTGATCATCCGAACAAAAGTAATCAAGAAATCACCAAAAACTAGCAATAGAAATTAAAGGGTGTTCTTACAATAATCCAATGCAAACTTCAATCCGAATCAATCCACGGAATCACAAAATGTTTAGAACCTGTCTCTAACTCTAAAAAACAAGGGAAAAACTATAAAAATCGCCAAAGAAGGCTGTGGAGTCGAAAGTGATAGGAAAAACCATAAAAAAGGGCTTTTATACGAAAATCTGTAACTGCCAGATTCGCCTAGGGGTGGCGGCTGCCGTAGGCGGCGGCGCCGCCTACCCCCTACGCAGATTTCTTCAAGACAAGCACGGTGGGTGACACAAGGCAGCGGTGGCCGTCGTCCAATCCTCCAAAGACAACCGCAAACTTTTCAATTCGTCTAACAAACCTCGGCATCCTACAAAACGACACAAAAGAACCAAAAGGACATCGAGCAAGTGTATAATAGCGCTAATATGTACAGAGCATGCTCGAATGTACACCAAATAACCCACAAATAAAGCCCAAAAATGAGGTAAACAACTCCATTGAGAAATGCACACTTTACATTCATCTGGTGTACCTTGAATCTCTTATACGTTGCGTAGGCTATGAATAGTCTAACTGGTTCCAGTCTGGCAACAGGGTGAAGGTTTCATCATAATCATACTGTGTTCTTGCCTGTAACCCTTTGCTACAAGTTTTGCCTTATCCCTGACCACATTTCATTTCTCGTCCTTCTTATTCTTGAAAATCCATTTCAGTCTAATGACCTTTGCATCATCTCGACGATCCAGTAACTCCCAAACTGAATTCCTGTTAAATTTGTTTGGTTCTTCTTGCATTGCTATAACCCATTGAGTGGATTTCAGTGCTTCTTCTACATCCTTGGGTTCAGTTTCGGATAAGAAGCAACTGAAATTTTCATCTTCATTGATGTAATTTTGGTTGATGTCGTAGACGAGGTTGCACCTTAATCTTCGAGTCTTCACACCATCTGATGGTTCTCCAATGATATTGTCCTTTGAATGCAGCTCGAACCACTTTCTGTACTTCTTGATTTCTTCTGGCAAAGGTGGAGGTTCTTCAATGAGGATAGGTCACGGTCTTTCAGTTGTTGGCTGAAGTTCGGTAGTGACTTCAGTTGCTCCTTGAGCAGGGGACTGCGGAACTACAGGTGAGTTTGGCTCAACGTGTACTTCAGTTTTAGTTTCTTTAGGTTCTTCAGTGGGTGAAGTTCCCCCTTGACTGATGCCTTTTGTAGTTACTTCAGTTGGACCTTCAATTACTTGATTGATTTTCTGAGACTGAAGCTCTTCAGTATCTTCATCTTCTCCTGGTCCCCACACTAACACCTCCTTTGGTTCGGTGTTTTCCTTCTCAATACTGGAAACTCCATTGTTCTTAGCATTCTTTTTAGTTTCACGTTTCCTAAAATCATCAATATACTCATTAAAAATAACATGAGGTGTTTCTTCCACAAGCATTGTTTGAGAGTTAAACACTCGATAGGCTTTGCTGGATTCTTCAATACCAGAATATCAAAGGAAGATTCCTGGATCAACCTTGCTATCAAAAGTGTTTAACTTTCTTTTATCATTGTTATGAATGAAACATAAGAACCGAAAGCATGAAAATAAGAAATGGTTGGCTTCCTGTTTTTCCATATCTCGTATAGAGTTTTTTCGTGTCTTTGAGTGAGGAAAGAGCGATTTTGGATATAACATGTGTTGTTGACGGCTTCGGCCCAAAACTTCAGTGGAAGTTTTAATTTAGCGAGCATCGTCCTTGCTGCTTCCTTCAAAGATCAGTTTCTCCTTTCAGCTACTCCGTTTTGCTGAGGAGTTTTTGCTGCAGAGGTATCCCTCGTTGTTTGCAGTAGTTTCTAATTACTGAATTTAAGAATTCAGTCCCTCTATCTGATCTGATACTGATGATGTCCATTTGGTTTTCAACGCTTAATCTCTTCATCAGCTTTGGTAGTTCCTTAAGTGTCTCACTTTTTCTATTTAGAAAAATAACTCAAGTATATCGTGAGTAATCATCTACAACTACTAAGGTGTATTTTCTACCGTTATAACTTTTGGGAGACACTGGACCAAAAATATCCTTGTGAAGCAGTTGGAGAATCTTTTCTGAGGACTGTCCTATTTTATGACTTGAATGAAGCTCTGGTCTACTTTCCTCGTTGGCTTGCTTCACATTCTTGCCTCTTCTGGAACACAATAGAATGTAATCCTTCTACCAATTGATGTTTGGCAAGTTTGTTGATCGTTTTGAAGTTGAGATGGTTGAGTCTTTGGTGCCATAGCCAGTTGAGCTCAGAGTTGCTCTTGCTGATGAGGCATGTTTCAGGTGGACTATCTTCCCATGATACGACGTAGAGATTTTCTTGCCTGATTCCTCTCAGCACCACCTTCTTCTTCTTGTTCTTCACAGTGAATTCATCCTTCTTGATCTTCACTGAGAATCCGCTGTCACAAAATTGACTCACAGACAACAAGTTATGTTTTAGTCCAGAAACATAGCTAACATTGCTGATACTGGCATTACCCATATTGAGCACACTATAGCCTTTAGTTTTTCCTAAAGAGTTGTCTCCGAATGCAACTTTTGATCCAACTTTCTCAACATATTAAGTTAGATATTCTTTGTAGCCCGTCATGTGCTTTGAACAGCCACTGTCGAAGTTCCATGTGTTTCTTGGATCTCTTACATCTTCCTTCTTTTTGTGTTTCCTGGATTTGCCCTGCCAGGAAGAAATATTTTAGGTACCCAATCAATGTTTGGGTCCTTGAGCGTTAGTTAGTGTTTGGATCTCTTAGGAACCTAGATTTGCTTCAGCACTCGACGTGCCACTACTCATTTGCGGTTGCCTGGTCGTCTGACTGAAGTTGAGGCTGCTTTAGTCGGAACATGGGATCTCCTTTGTTGAGGACCTTTCGTCTTTGGAACCTCCTTCTTCTTGTTGTTAGATCTTGTGTAGACTGGATGTCTCCTTTGATCAGTAGTGTATCTCCCTTGAGATACTGGAGTAGGTATTGACTGATGACGTCTTGATTGGAATTGCGGAGAATCAAACTGATTTTATTTGAGCTAAGACGGATAGGATCCAGACATATAGTGTCTTTGTTGATATTGAGCTCGTTTGGATTGTTTATTATTTTGTCTCCATGGTTGTTGCTCCTTTTTGAACTGAATTGGCTTTAGTTTCTGATTGTTGTTGTTCTTCCCCCTGGACTGATGAGGAAGATTCTAATTTTTCGCTCCATTGTGTTGATGTTGTTTTAGTCCAGAAGTTCCTTCCCTGTATTTTGACTAAAATCGGCTCTTCAGTCTCTCCTGAAGGATATGTTGATTGGGAGCCTCTTTTAACCTTCTGTAGTTTTGGGGTGGCGGAATATTCTGATGCGTCATCATCATTCTCTTCTGATCTTCTTCTTTGTCATAATCCTTGAATTTGTCCGTCGTGTCATCATCTGAGACTTCAATTACATCCTGGATCATGATTCATTTATCTTTCGTAGTTGTGGTCAACTTTCCTCTGATGTTTTCCACTAATGATGTTGAGGGAAAGTTGTCCATCAGTGGAGACTCATTCATGCAGTTTTTGATCAACTGCTCCATTTTGTAGATGAGTCTCTTAACTTCGTGTGTAGCTTTCTCGCATTTCACTGTTGATTTCTTGAGCTCAATTTTAGTCTCGTTCAGTTAAGACTGGAGCTTGCTCTATTCTGATTGAAGTGTGTTGATACTTATCTTCAATTGGTTGTTCTCCTTGATCAGGTCATCGAGACAAGTTTCATCTAGATAAGAAAGCTTGATTGTCTCCTTCTTTGACTGATCTTGACTGATCTCCTTTTTCAATTTCTGATTCTGTTGTAGGAGATTCTCGAACATTGACCTTAGGAGTCGATGATCAGTCATGAGCTGATCATACTCATCGACTTCATCGATTGAGGTGCCTTTGGACTCTGAGTTATCTCCTGTAAACACAAAGAAGTTATCAGTGTTAAGAGTTCTAAAGTGAGAGTTTACCTCAGGCCCATTCATTCTGTTGTCATAGCTATTGCAGGAGTTGACAGCCACGCTTTTAGTATCTTTAGCCATGAAGGCCTGGCTCTCATCTTCTGAACTGGTGGAGTTTCTGGTTGTTGATTTAGTTGAAGATCCAGAGTCTTCAGCATCTCCAGCCACCATTGCTTTCTTATTTTCGTACTTGCGGTCTCTCTTAGCATGGAGTTCTTTGCGTTCTGAGTGTGATAATTCAGGGCAATCTATTCTGTAATACCCTTTCTTTTCGAAACCAAAGCATTCCACATCTTTGAGATCGGGAGTGGATGATTTCTTCTCTTCACTCTTATCGTTGGAGTGTCTTGGCTTGTACTTCTTCTCATTTCCTTTGAAATTCCTCTTATGGAATTTCTTGTATTTGCGAAACTTTGATTCCATCTTGTTGAATCATTCAGTCAGTAGCGCGTATTGACTGAAGAATTCTTCTGGCTTCAGTTCAGTCGACTCATTCGACTGCTTCTTGGTTTCCTTTTATGAAGCTTTCAGTGCAGCTCCCTTCGACCCTGATGGAACATCTTCATCTGATCCTCCAGCCTTCTTTGTTTCAAGGTTTATTTGGATATCGAACTCATTGTCTTTGAGGTCGAAAAAATAATTTATCAGTCACCAGTGTGTTGAATCTGGGCTTGCTCTGATGAGCGACTGAATAGATCTGCCAATCTCCTCGTGGAAGAGCACAAAGAATCTTCAAATTGATTTTTCGTTGAGTATACTTGTCCTTCGAGATGGGCTAAACCTCGTTCAGTATTTGATTGAACTTGTACTCTATTTCTTCGATTGATTCGTTTTTTTACCATCATAAAAGTATCAAATTTCTGAGAAGCTATGGATAATTTGTTCTCCTTAATTTCCTTTGATTCGATGCACAGCCTTTCAAGGCTATCCCACATCTCCTTGGCGATTTTGCAGTCCATGATTTTGGTGATGTGTTTGTCGGGGACTGTTCCGGAGATTATATTCTTGGCAAGATTGTCCAGCTCATCTTGCTTTCTTTCTTCAGTGGTGAAGTCGGCCTTGCTTTTGATCTGTACCTCGTCGTAGGGATCCTTGGTGGTGTCGAGTGGTACTTTCTTAATTATTTCTTTGATGATGATTGGGCCGTTGGTGATAACTTCCCATATTCGGCAATTGTTGAGCAGTGAGGTAGCTCTTGATCCGAAATTTTCATATGTCGTAGTATTCTATACTGAACGTCGGTAGTGATGTTGACTTGCTAAAGTTAGTGTCCATTGTAGAGGAATAGGAAAAGACATATAAAGAGCACACTTAGCACGTAGGAGATGAAACGTTTTAAAACCCTCTTTAGAGAAAGGATCTAGTTCAGTAGAACCGGGTCAAAGCAGTTTGTTCTTGCGAACAACCTGCTCTGATACCAATTATTGGGTCCCAGAGGGTCACTGAACTGGTGTATGGGAGGGAGAAATACACCACTATGCTATTTTCACAAAACACTTTTTGGATAACTGAAGTTAGTATCAACTGATACTGAACAAAGTGGACTAAAGTCAACAGGCAAGGATATTTACAGTTGAAAGGGGGTTGCAGACTGATACTGAAATAACTTCAGTATTTTGATTTTAGTTAGGCTTGAAGCTTCAAATGATAATCCACCTAATGATTCAGTCTAGTATTTTGAAATCAGATAAGTGTTATGAATCTTACTGATTATCCAAGGATTTATCAATTAGACTAATAACACCAGCAGCGGATAATAAACTTAAGAAATAGCCTTTGAAAATAGCACTTGTCAGATTTTAGGTTCCTCTTTGCAATTTATCAGTTTCAATAAAGTAAAAGGTTGTGCACAGATAAGGAAGATTAATACTGAAAGCGATAAACAACACAAGATTTTTACGTGGTTCGGAACAAGTTCTAACGTCAATGGTCAGTTGAACACACTGACAATCACTCTAGGCTTGTGCTTACGGGTGCACAGCAAACCTTCAACTGAAATAAGGTTTCAGTGCCAATACTCTGGATTGGACTTCTCGTCTCCTTCTCAGCTCGCAGTTGCAATGACTACACTTGTCTTGCTTGCGGAGGCTAAGAACTCTTGAGTTCAAACCACTGTCTCAAACTCTCTTTTCGCTCAGTTGAAAAGGGTTCGAAATACCAACTAGATTATAGAGAACAGGCTCTCTGTAATCGGGGACTTAGGCTTGGGATTTTACAAGGATTTGCCTAAGAATAAATAGAGAATGTATAAAATCAGTAAACTGATTTGGGCTTTGAGTATTCTCTTCTTCGATTCAAACTTTGATGGCAGTGAAAAGACTGAGTTGTGATTTTGGCAGAGGTTCAGCTTGAGCGTTTGAATCGGTGGTGATTGAAGGTGATCCTTGAGCTCTATTTATAGGCGAAGTCTTGAATAGATCCGTTGGCAAGATGGTCTTCAAGAATTAGGCCGTTGTGAGACAAATTTGAATTTTGGCTGAGGCTTCAACCTTCGAGGTTCCTGATTTGGTGAGGAATAGTGTGTCTAGGTGCAGGAGCAAGGTGCCTCTGAAAAGTTAGCACCAAAAAGGAATGCTCTATTCAGGAAATGACGATCTTCAAAATCTCTGCATTTAATGCAGTTATACTTGGTGTGTACGTGGCTTCCTTTTAACTTAAATTCTTCAGTCTGAGGAAGAATGTCAACTGATACTTGACTTATGTATCAGTCCGCTAATTCCATGTAGCCAACATTTGTTATTCAGTCATAACTGAATCTTCAGTGAAGTTTTCGTCCAATAAATACTTCAGTATTTAGCTTTAGTCCATCCACATGCTATCTTCAGTCGATCAGTCTTCAGTCTTTAAGCTTCAGTCCACCGGTCTTCAGTCTTCATGACTTCAAACTAACTAGATAACTGAACTCTAACATTTGAGTTCGAAAAGTTCTAGACTACTAAAAAGAAATTCTAAGTGTTTTGGTATCATCAAAACTAGGGTAAGAATATTTCATTAATTTTTCCAACAGTGGGCGCTTGGTGAATTGAAGAAAACAAGCACAGAGGCTACCGAGGACTTTGAGGGTAGAGGGCCGAATGTTTTTTGCAAGTTTTTGGTTAATAGCTTCACAAAGACTGACGTGGTGGACAACAATGTGAGTGAAACCTTCAACTCTTACATTCTCAAGTGTACAGATGAGGTTTTGATTGACATGCTAGAGGATATAAGAACAATGATTATGACTAGGATTTACGATCTATCAAGTAGCATGGAAAAACTCTTACATTCGTCTGATCCATTGTGTCCAAATGTGAGGAAAAAATTGAATATGTTGCAAGAGAAAATCAGGCTTTGTGATGTGAGGCCGGCTGTTAGGGGGAATATTTGAGGTGTATATGTATGATTACACCCATGTAGTATGTCTTGTTGATAGGGAGTGTACTTGTAGAGATAGGGAGTTGACGGGAATCCCTTGTTGCCATACTCTAAGTTGTATTTTCCATAATAGGGATGACCCCGTTGAATTCATTGATCGTTTTTATTACAAAAATAATGCGATAGAGTGCTACAAACATGGTTTGAGTCCTCTACGGGGTTTTAAGTCTTGGTCCAAGGTTGATGAGGCACCCATCTTTCCCCCTAAGTATTCAAGGTCAGAGACCTAAGAAACGTAGGATTAGAGGACTTGATGATCAACAAACTATGGCTAAGGCAAAATGGAGCATGCGTGGCTTAAGAATGAGCTGCAAGAATTGTGGTGAGTTTGATCACAACAACAGAACATGTAAACAGCCTCCTCGATCGCCAAGAGCAAGTGTAAGTGTTTTCATATGGTTTGAAGTTGGTTTCTCCATTGATTTATGTTCATTCCTACTAACTTGTTGTTGTTTTACCTTGTTAGGAAGCTGAAAATGCAGCCCAAGACATTGTTCCTCGGGGAAGACAACCTAGAGCTCCTCCGACGTCGATGATGACCACACCTAAATCTACCAATCTTACCAACGTGGTTTTGAAACGAGAGATGCGACTAGTAAGTTTTAATTGCATATTGTGTAGGAACGAAATGCATATCATATGAATAGTCTAATTATTGGTGTATTCACAAGCACGGAAGGGATATGGAGCAAGTTTTGACCGAGACGGGCAACATCTATCTTCGTGTATGTGTATAATTCAATATTGTAGGCATATATTCATTCGTTGATGTGAATATTGATGCAAGTTGTCTTCTTTTTAGGATCCGGGAACACGACGTGTGCATTTGGTTAGTGGTTCTCGATCGACGGCTTCGAAAAGGAAGAAAGACACAATGACAAACACTCTGGGATCGCAAGGGGTCGAAGGCGGCAGCCAAGTGGAGAATCTGACCCCTCCATAGAGCTCTAGACCCATAGCAATTTCTTTTGAGTAGTTTGTTTTTGTAAGGCTCGTATGTTGAGAATGCACTTTGTCGAGCTCTATCTTTTGTCTTGATTAGTCTCTTTTTGTGATGCTCATGGGATACTAGACATGATTTAGGAGTGTGTTACTCTACTTATTTTGTTGGCTTATTTTCCATGGGTTTAACTCAATGAATGGAAGATATTTTTAACCAATTCTTGATTAGTTATATGCCTCTCCATTTCATCTTTCGGCTTCAACAGCTCTTCTTTACCAAACAGGAGCAATGCAGAGGATGCTATTCAGAGATCTCTTATTTATCGGGGAAAAATGTATTGAAACCCATAAATAAAGTTTGAGATTTTTACTTTCAAATAGAGACTTATAATGAAAAAAATAAACATATACAATGATGAAGAATAGCAATATCTACAAAACAACTATACTCTATTACCAAATCTAAAAAACAACATAAAGTCTAATACATGATACACCAAAGAACACAAACAACATAGAGTTTCATACATGATACACCAAATAGCACAATTCGGATGACACATAGTTTCACTTAGGAAGACGAAGTCTCGGTGACGAGACAAACTCTACATGACCTACGAAAATCCAAACGAACAATACCACATAGGTAACAATGAGAACAAAGAACAATGCTTGAAGTCTACCCTGTGTTGCCTTCAAAGATTTCTACAACGACCTATTCTCAACACGGTATGTTTGCATCTTCATCTCAAGATCCTCTTTCAAATCTTGAAGCTTTTGGGCAGCAAGTTTTTGCTCTTTTTGTATCATTACATTAATTTTTCGTATGCAATGAAGAAGAGCCGATCTCGCTCTACCATCAAATGGATCATCGTACCATTGGAAAAAATTTGCAGTTACCGAGCTAATTACCAAAAAACTGAATTTTAGAACAATTTCATAAAAACTCAATTAAACATCAATTACAAAAGGAATAAAACTCACCAAGCTTGCAAGAGGACACTTCCAAAATCTTCTACCGGGATTAGCTACACTAAAGGACCTAATAATGTTACATTCTCCATGAATGCAATGTTCTTTGTGACCTGAATTGAGGGACTCCTCACTATAAGAATTTTTCATTCTTTGCTGCCAACAAGATGAACGGAACCCTTCTTCTTCTTCTTGACAAGAACGATGAATTTCTTAAAACACGCTGAGTTTCTTCAAAAATAACATGCTAAGTTTCTTCTTAAAAACACGCTGAATTGCTACGCTGAATATCTTCAATTGAGTTTCTTCAATTGCTACGCTGAATTCTTTTCTATGATTTGGGGGAATTCGGTATTAGGGTAAATGTGCCACATTGGTATTTGTTTTTCATTTTTTAGAAGTTTAATAATGGTGGAAATTCCAAGTGGATCAATAAATCCACCTAATAAATTTCCGGCGTTCCACATCATCTTTCGGGTGCCAGAAAATTTTAAAGGGACACAATTAAGAAAATGTTGGTAGGTTGGGTACCAATTAGATATTATCGAAAAGTTGGGACGTAATCGATAATTCGACCAAAGGATGGGACATAAAGTGACATTTACTCTTTTTTTGTAGTTTTTGTACTTTTAAAAATCTTCCTAAAATAAATAAATAAAATTTAAAAGTTATTAAAAAATTACAAAAAAAAAACTACAATGTGGAGAAAAAAATAATTAAATTCTTTTTTATTTTGAACCAAATAGCATTATTGATTCGTTTAATGTAGAGTCACTTGAAAGGTATATTTTTCCTCACTCCAAATAATGCCTGAATTATACTCCCTCCGTTCCACTTAAATTGACACTTTTGAGTTGAGCACGAAGATTAAGAATAAATGGTTAAGAGTGTAAAGTAGATAGGGTCCATTTATTTTATGTGTGTAGAGAAAGTAGAGATCACATACAATTTTAAGAAAGCGCCAATTTAAGTGGGACAAACAAAAAAGGCAAGTGTGTTAATTTAAGTGGGACGGAGGGAGTATTTACTCTCTCTCTTTTTTATTGATCGGTATATTGATCCTCTTTTTTTTTTCTTTAAAAAAAATCAGTATATTCAAAATGAATTTTTGAATTAAAGTCTCCAAAAAGTTTCAGTAACTCATTATTAGAACTCTTAAAAGTAATTTTTTTCCCTATTAATTATCAAACGATCTTATCTGTTTGCTGATTCCCTCTACTGAATCCCATGTCTTTACGGCGGACAACTCTTTTTGAGTAGTTCTTTTTTCAACAATGCTATTTGGATAAAATTTGTCCGGATAAAATATGATAAAATATTTTATAAAATAAATTTATTTAAAAAATTTGGTTCAAAATAAAATAGAATTTAGCTAGTTTTATTATTATTTTTATATTGTAATTATTTGTAATTTTTAAATAACCTTTTTAATTATTATTATTTTTAAAGTACACAAACTACAAATAAAATAACAAAAAATAAAAAAAATATTAAAAAATTACGAAAAAATTACAATATGGAGAAACCAATAAAACTAACTAAATCCTTTTAAACTTAAATCAAAATTTATAAATAAATTGATTTTTTAAAAAAATTAACCTTATTTTTGTCCAGACAAATTTTGTCCAAATAACACTACTCTTTTTTTTTTTTTTTTAAACGACTTTAGCTTGAAATAACTGTCAAAGAACAATATCATTGTCTGAAATCCAAAGTATCCATGACTAATTAATTGGTTTGGCACCATAAAAAATGATTAAGCTACATTATTCACCTCTAATATCAACTGGCCACCTAATTATGTTTAAGATACCTTACATGGTAACTCATAATGCCGTCATGTCTAAACCAATAAGGATAGTGATATAAATAACAAAACATTGTTTCTTTAGATAAGGAGTGAAGATACTGAACTATTAACACCCACATTCACCAAGTTGATATCATATGTCCATTAATAATTAATAAAATAGTTGAAAGATTGGAGCCATGAGGCCCTAAAGTTTAAGTGAGATGACTTTTTATAAGCACAGATTGCAAACTGTGACTACTTATACCTTGGCACTTGAGAGTAAAAAGACTTTATTTTTATATTATATACTCCCTCCGTTCCTGAAATAAGTTCATCTTTTTCTTTTTTGGGACGTCCCCCAAATAAGTTCTTCTTTCTTTCTTTCCATTTTTGGACAACTACCCCACCACTAATAATACTTTATTTATTCTTACTTTTCACTTTTTCACCACTCTCAATACTAATTATAGTAATACTTTTTTCACCTTTTCACCACTCTCAATACTAATTATAATATATTTTTCTCCACTATCAATACACTTTACCATTTTTCCTTAAAACCCGTGCCGTCCCCAAAGAGGAACTTATTTTGGGGACGGAGGGAGTATAATTTATGCGATCACATTATGATCCGTCATAAATTGATTAAATAGAAAAAAATTAATTTATTATTTTATCCATATTGTAATTACAATGTGGACAACATAGTAAAATTAAGGGTTAATGCCGTGAAAAACCATGAACTTTGGTGCGATTTCAAAACTTTCCATGAACTATTTTTTTATCAAATTTTCCATGAACTTAAACGCCTGAACAATTTTTCCACGATTTTTACCTCCGATGATTGTCCGGTCTTAGGTGGCGCCTACGTGGCATTACCAAGCTGACATAGCACATACGTGGTAATACCGAGCTGATGTGGCGCCTACATGGAAAAAAAATAGAAAATCGATTATTTTTCTCTGCTCTGCTCTGGTCGCCTCGCTGCTCTGTTATGCTCGTCTCGCTGCTCTGCTCTGCTCTGCTCTCCTCGCTGCTCTGTTTTGGCCGCCTCACTGCTCTGCTTTGGTCTCTGCTCTGGCCGCCGCCTCCCTAACCAACCCTGCAGATCTGCCGCCGCGCCAGTCTCCGCCCTCTCCGCTGCTCCGATTCGCGGCCTTTAGCACCACCACACCAGATCCGTCCACCGCAGACCTCCACCGCCGCCGTCCACTGCAGACCTCGCATCATTCCAGAAATTCTTCTTCTCTCCAAACCTCCATCGCCGCCGTCCACCACAAACCAGATCCGCCACCCCTACGCTGCCTTTACCACCACCACCCTGCAGATCCGCTGCCTCCCTCACCACCGCCTCCGGCACCCGCACCAGATCCGGCGCCCCTGCCGCCGCTGCGCCAGTCACCTCCGTCCCTCGTTCTTCTTCTTCTCCAAACATCCATCGCCGCCGTCGACTTCTTCTCCCTCAAAATATATTCTTCTTCCCCAGATCTCGCGCCGCCGACCTCACACCACCCCTCTCTCTCCACCGCCCTCCCCCACCACCTCGCAGATCCGCCGCCCCCCTCCACAGTACCAGGTGGTTAGAAGAGCTCTGCCTACGGAGACGGAAAACCTTCTTTCCGGCGAGCTCGACCACTAACATAGAGAGAGAGAGAGAGAGAGAGAGAGTTTTGGGCTCAAAACGACGTCGTTTTGATTCACCGCCGACGACGCCATGTCACTTTTCAGGTCACTTAAAAATGCCATGTCAGCACTCAATTTGGGGATGTTTGAAAATCATAGCAAAATTGATCAGCCCCTTACGTTCATGAAAAATTGGATAAAAAAATAGTTCATGGAAAGTTTTGAAATCGCACCAAAGTTCATGGTTTTTCACGGCATTAACCCTAAAATTAACTATTTTTTTATTTGAACAAAAATTATAAGCAAATAAATCTTTTTTTAGTTTAATTAATTTATGATTGGTCATAATATGGTATAAATATGATTGTGTTTTCATAATTTTACATCTATACCATATTAAAAATGCAACTTTCAATTGAAAATCAATTTCAAATCAATTTTTAAATTGAGTGGAAATTTTATAGTTATAATAAAATTGAAGGTTTGTTTATAAGTTATATTTTTCTTTTTGTATTTCCTTTTCCTTTTTCTCTTTCTTTTTTTTGGTTTTATTTTCTTTCTAAAATTATGAAATTTGACTAATTAATATGCATATCAAATTAAAAATCACGATAAGAGCTTTAATTTGATATATTTTTATCTAAATATTTGATTTAATATGTGAAAGTTATATTTATTTAAGGATTAAAATTTTAAAACATTCTCTCTCATCTCTCATTTTTTTTTGAATAAATCTATTTTTCATTTCTTTTCTACTTTGTTTTTCATTTTTATTTTTTTAACTTATAATTTTTTTGTCTTTTCATAATATCAATTTTTATTATTGTGAATTTTTCTTAATTTTTTTTATTTTTTCAATATTCAACTCAAATATATTTAAATAAAATTAATTTTTTATTATATTTATAAATATAATAATTGAGTTGATATCAATTTTATATAAATAAAAAATATAAAGAAATATTTTATGTGCATTGCACGGGGTGTAAATGCTAGTTTTGAATAATATGTAAGCTTTAGGGTTGAATCAACGTTTTAATGAAGTGCACACATAACTAATTTATGCATATCATGCTTGGATCCTAAAGATTCATTTTTTAAATTTGATACTGAAAGTTACTTTGCCTTGCAAAGTTTTATCCGTAATTTTTTTTAAATTGCTTTGTATGAACTTGAAAGTCAGCTTGAAATTGATTTTTTATAATTTAAATGATTTTATAATTGTGTTAATGATTATTACTCCCTCCGTCCCAATAGTAATGTCCCACTTTCTTTAATGGGGCGTTCCAATACAAATGTCTCATTCCATTTTTGGCAATATATTAACTCTCTATATCTAATATTTAAATAATTTCCATCAACCCACTTTATCTACTTTTTACACATTTTTTAATCTCCGTGCCCAAAAGCTATGAGACAATACTATTAGGACGGAAGGAGTATTTATTTTAAATTATTTTTTATTTGATAATTAATTTTTACAAAGAAAAACTGATCTCCGTGTTCTGAGTTGAAAGTCCGGCTCTGATAACACCAGTCAGTCTAATTTTTCCTGCATCATGGAACAGTTCTTTCATATTGGTTTTGGTGTTGATATATTTTATTGTTCTTGTAATGAAACTCACAACTGCCTAAACAGAGAGTTGTTTCTCTACAACTGCATTCAATTTTCTGATCATCATTATTTAAAGCAGCAGTTGGGTAAAAATAATCTGTTATTAATTGCATCTCCCATTAATCCCAGTAGGTGAAAGCAATAAATTTCTACAGTAAAATTGCTCTCTGTTTTTTGTTTTGTTTTATTTGTTTAGAATTTTATTTTTAGAAGGATTGGGATGTCTGTTTGGTATATACAGTTGAGTGTGAGCAAGGCATTATCTTATTGCTCCACTCCACCCGTCAAGAAGTTGACCATTTCTGCTGTTTTTCAGTCTTCTTGCAGACAACCTTGAATCCACAAACAACCAGAAAAAGAAAACTAAAAAACCATATTATTTTCAATTTTTCTGTGATCAACGTTTATAATATACACAAGCAAAAACAAAATTCCACAACAACTCTGAGCTCCAACTCTTATGCTTGAACCTAAAAGAATACACTCACTTTCTACATGTAAGAAAGAACTCTAATGACAGAGCAGTATACAAGAGCAAAAGAGAAAAGAAGAGAAAGTGAAGCAAGAACTTGGAAACCCCTTAGTTTCCAAATTTAGCAAAACACTAATCGAAGCAAGCAATGAACCGTTGGTCTCAAGCTGGGACGAAGGTGCCAACGTAGCCGAATCCCATGACGAAGAAGGCCGTTGCCTGGACAAAGAGGTATATGAAGAAGTGGTTTTTCCCGAATGCAATGTCGTAGCAGCCACAGAAGAAGAGGTAGCAACCAGTAGCAAGCTCTAGCAAATGGATTCTGTTTGGGCGAATAATAGCTATCAGATTCTTGCAGCTAATGCTAAAAATGGCCAAAGAAATGCATATATTGATCACAAAATGTACCTATCTCCAATCCTAAACCGAGGTTTCTTGAAGGCCTTGAGTGCTGATTTCAACCTAAGGGCGTCGCCAAGTTTCTCAGTGACAATCCACTCGTTCACTCTCCCGGCCTCAAGCAACCCAATCATAGTGGCCTTGGCGCGGTGCAGTGACATCACGTTCTCGAAGAGGATCCAGAAAACAAGCAAATGGAGTGACCTACACATTCAAAACTCTCATAACATCAAACAAACCAAGTGAAATGAAACATAGACCAACTCGAGCTGCAAGAAATGGGACCTCGGAGTTCCAACTGCGTTGAGGAGGGTGATGATGGCAGGGATGTAAACTGCGCCCCATTTTGGGATCTCAACTTCGGGCACCAACATGGTAGCAGGCAGCACGATGCAGTAGAATACGAACGTGACTATATGGGCTACTATCTTCCTTATGAAGAAGAAGCTGTATATGACATGAACCTTCTTCCACAATGACACTTTCTGCAAATAAACAGATGTACTCGTTTGATCAGCTGTCCCAATCCATATCCATATCCATATTCTCAAAGGATTGAGAGAGAAAGAAAGGGAGATATATTAATCAACCTTGTTTCTTATAATCTCAGACAACATCTTCCTAAACAGATTTGCAGGGCCACATGACCAACGATGTTGTTGGTATCTATACGCCTTGAACGTGCTAGGCAACTCGTTTTTCACCTGCAACAACAACATCTCAGTATTGATCATCACATCATTTTATTTGCAATCATCAAAGAAGAAAAAATTGTTCATGCTTCATTTAGTACCTCTAGAGAGCCAAGATACAAGAATTTCCATCCTTTAAGACTAGCACGAACGGCCAAGTCCATATCCTCAACCGTGGTACGATCTTTCCATCCTCCTGCCTCCTCGATTGCTGCAATCCTCCACACACCAGCAGTTCCTTCAAACATCATAGGTTTCTGTTAGTATCACAGTATTCATAATTCATGCAATATTACAATCATCTAATTTGGGAGTGTGTGATTACCATTAAAGCCAAAGAAAGCATATGTGGATGAGCCTACTTCTTGTTCCACTGTGAAATGATAGTCTAGCGACATTTCTTGCATTCTCGTCATCAAGCATTCATTGGCATTCACTGCGCAAGAGAATTATTTCTCATTATTATCTAATCCTAGTTAAATTAAAGAGCAGCATAATTAGTGATTAGGAATTAGGACCGGTAGAAGAATATAAGAAAAGTAAATGCCGATGGAAATGAATGAAGGCTGTCGGTAGATGAAGATTGCGGTCCACCACACTCATACAAGCCCTCAGCACATGCAATTGCTGGCTGGGACAAAGGACAAAAATACCCCTTGTCCATTCCATAACTAAAAAAAGAGGCACTCCCTTTTGGAGAATGAAAGATTTACTATTTCCACCAACACAAGAAAAACGCAGCAGGTTTTTTTTTCCCAGATGGAAAAAGCTAGAAAGGATAATAAAGTCAATCCACGAGTAATCCCTCACTCAGTTTTCACTATCAAAACCTCTTTGAACCAAAATCACTTTTTAGGACAACCTACAGTTGTACTTCCATTACAACATTAGACACAACATATTTTCCCCCACCACACCATCATAAACCTGGAAATTAGCACTTTTAGATGTTACAGGTCAAAAATTCAATGGTCATCAACCCTTTATGTTTTCAACTCCAAAAAACACACCTACACCTGCCGAATCCACACCAAGAATTGGTGATTTTGAGTGGTGGATACACAGTCACTTTCAGTAGTATTATTATACTAACAGCGTTGTCACCGACAGTCTCTAAACACGAATCCTTAAAAATGTGATTAACACGTGATTAAAATGAATGCACATACCAAAC